>NC_142658.1:22770721-22893221 GCF_026168435.1 Sesamum indicum
CTGCATAAGCTTGAAAATTTGAATTTGAACACAGAGACAAGGTTCTACGACAAGCTGCTACAAATGTTTAAGGAGAAACATGTCGACAACCAAGAGGTGTTAAGCTTATTATTTCCTATGCAGAGCGACTTCCCCTTCAAGAATTCCTCCACGACAGAGAAGGTCAGTTTCTGCTTCTCAATCTAGTTATCATAGTTCTTTCATGAGTTCATGAATTGCTGCATTTGCAATTACTGATTGACATTTCTCAACAGTGTGGCGTTCTTGAACTGAAAAACAAGGTAGTCGTTCTGTTGATCTCAAAGCCAGAGTTAATCCCGGTAGACGAGTTACTTTTCCTGGTGCAGCAGACAAGTGATCATCCAAAAGGAAACAAATTTGAGGGCAGCTACAAAATATTATGGGTTCCAATTCCATCTTGGCATGAATGGAATCTTGCTGATAAGATAAACTTTGAGTTCTTCTCGAATAGATTGCCCTGGTTTTCAATCCGAAGGCCATGGTCACTAAATTCAACTGTAGTAAGCTATATCAGGCAAGAATGGAACTTCAACGACGATCCCATAATGGTTGTATTGAACGAAAATGGCATGGTCACAAACTTAAATGCAATGGACATGATTTGGATCTGGGGACCCAAAGCATTTCCCTTTTCAAATTCAAGAGAAAAGGAGCTCTGGGAACAGAAAAATTGCATGCTGGATCTCATCATCAATGGAATCAGCCCTTCATCGACCAAGTGGGTAAGAATCTACTAAATGTAGTATCTGCCTTGTTTTGTAGATCAATTCATAACTTTATGTTGAAAAAATGTCAGGTGGAGGAAGGCAAAAACATCTGTATTTATGGAAGTGCAAACATACACTGGATCAGAGAATTTAACGCCTTGATCAAGAAAATAAAAGGCGCAGGCGTCCAGCTTGAAGTCTTATACGTTGGCTGCAAGAATCCTGATGAAAATGTGAAAACCATTATAGACACCATTGATCAAGAAAAGATATGCACTTCCCTGACTATCCATAAGGTACAATTCTTCTGGCTCCGGTTGGAGAGGATAAAAAGATTGATTTCTGCCTATGAAGATCACACGATAAGTTTGGACAAAACATCAAAAAAGTTGGCAGAATTGCTGGATCTCAACATGAACAAAAACTGGGCTATAATTGGCCAGGGATCGTCAACCGATGTCTTGAAACTTGATGCAGAAAAGCTAGAAGAATGCCTCCACTTACTCCCTTTATGGTGTAAAAATGTGACAACAATGGGCTTAGTTGGAGCCACTAAAAGTGGCTTTGAACCATCTTCTGCTGGTGGAACATGCAATCATAGTGAATTGCTTCCCTATGAAGAAGGATTGGTTGATAAAACAGTGATTTGTGGTTCATGTAAAAGGCCAATGGAGAAGTTTGTTCTCTACAAATGTGAAGAATAAAGAGTGTTCAGTTGGTGAATAAATAACATTTGAATTTCAAGAAAGTTTGTTTTTCTTTGGTTTGAAATGGTGAAAGCCCGGGGGAAGTACAGGCCCATATGAGGATGGAAATATTTGGACATAAAATTTGTGGCAGTCTAATTCCAGGACCCTACAATATATCTTTCACCAGCCCAACGTAACTTGAGTTGGTACAAATTGGATTCTTAGATCCTATTTTCATGCCCATTAAATGATTCTCTTTATGGTTATTGTGCAAATCTCGAAGTTTTCAAGTTCTCTATTTCAATTACTCTTTCTTGTCCAACAAAACTTTAATTATGATTTTATCTAACATCGTACATAAGTTTTGTTATATAATTATTTAATATCTTTAGATAATAACAAATTAAGTCAAATTAAATTAATGGTGACTGCTCCAATTTAAAAATCTACCCACCGCATGGTATTTTTTTTTTTTTTAAATAACCAGAGCTCCCCAGTACTTTGCTAAACTGAAATTTTGTCTGCATATTAGTTATTAAGTCTAAATTCTAATAGGATCAAATACTATAAGTAGTCACCGGTATCCGATATTACACCATCAAAACTAAATTACATGAAACATAAGAATAATAACCAAAGTGATGGGGATATATCTAACTTAGTCCCAAAAAGATTATACTTCCCCCAACCCCACCCCCGAAAAACCAAATAAAAAAGCAAGACGAAAGACCTGCACCCTTCTCATAATGTCGGGCTGAGCATAATCCAACTCGACCAAGGACCTGGAACCAAGACCATCCGACGGCCTTGCACTTGAGAGTTCGAGATGTTGATACGTGAATTTGTATGAATATGAATATTTGGTCTTATAAATATATCTAACCACGTTATTTATTACTTTTACATGAGTTGATAGACTTTCTTTCCAATATATGGAACTATCGAATTAACTTGAGTATAAAAGAGCCTTTATCGAAGCAATTCAACGAGTCTAACGAGCTTTTTTCCTTGATCTCTTACTCGGATAACAAAGAAATTATTTCTTAGTCCAAGAATCCTAACACCTCTGTTAAGATTCGACAAATTTGATGTGTAATCAAGGAAACATACATGAATAATATCATTTGGTACAATTTGTGTAGTCTTAGTAATACTAAAATAAAAGCAAGGAGGAGAGTTGTTCTCTGTTTTCCAGACAAATTTAAAAATTTGCATAATGTTTGGATTCGTTTTCTGAGTGTTTTATTGTATTTTGTGGAGATAGAGAGAAAAAAATAAAGATAAATAAGTGTGTGTTAGAGATAGTATGTGATGTGGTCGATGTTTTATTGCTAAAGGATAAAGTCGAAATTTTTACCACGACGCAATTGCACACTAGATGAAATGCAATTTTCGAAAAGGGGGTGCTGTTTTCAAGAGAATCAATGAATAGCAACTTGCCTTAAAAAAATAATATTTTGGTATTTATAGTAGTGTTGGAAATTATATGGTGTGGTGAGTTGTATTTGCTTAGTGTGTGTCTCACACATATCAAATTATTTTTTTACCTTTACAATTTAATATATTTTTTACTATTGTATATCAATATGTATGTTTGGATTTATTTTTGGAGATAATTTACAATAAGTATTATATGTTTAATGTTGTGTTTTAGGAAACAAAAATTACTATTCATTATCAAATCATGTGTCTTTTATATATATTTATGTATATATGTGTGTGTATATATGTATGTATTTATGCTAAAACAGTTAAAAACACCTAAATAAAGTGTTTCTTAATGATGGCAAACATTTTGACTTATCCCGAAAATAATTTAAAAATAAAAACAATCATAGTGTTGCCTTCCACTTTATTTTGTGATATTCTTCCTAGACAATTGTTGCTTTAATGTGACTGGTTGGAATAGCTTAAAGCTTCACATGCTAATATATCAAAGTGACAAAAAGCAAAAAGTATAGTTCTAAAAGAAGAAACTGATTTCAAATTATAATCAATCTCTCAGTAGTGTTATCTTAATTATAATAGAAAAAACAATAAAGATCGAATCCTATAATTAAATATTACACTCCAGTACAGTAAGTGAGTTAAAAATCTGATGATTATTAAACAACTACACCCAATACATATAAGACTAGTATTAACATAAAGTGTGGAGACTTTACAGTATCAACAAGTTAAGACAGGCAATATTTGTTGTAATAATTTCGAGTGGAATCATATGTGCTTTTTCTTGGATTTCACTTTAACACTTTGGGACCGTTAAAAGAAAAAACACTCGATATCAAGAAAAGAAGCATTTGACATATTTTCTAAAACGAGAAAGATGTCTGAAGTATGTTATATTCCTATATCTAGTATCTCAAGAATTCCAAATGTCCAAATCTTCGTATCTCATATGAAAAAAATACAATTAATTTTTTTTTTGTGATATTGTAAATGGATAAATTACTACCTTATAAAAAAAACCCAATAATTTATTCCTTGTATTTTTCAAAATGAAGCAATTTACCTCAACATGAAAGTAAATTGCATCATTTTAAAAAAATACAGGAAGGTAATTTGCTGTAATTTTTTCGTGTAATTTGCTCATTTACAATATCATAGAGAGGTAAATTGCATTAAAATTTAAACCCTATTAGAAATACTAAATTCCATGTTTAATTCGCATTATTTTTTTCTTTTATTTTTTGTCTTTTGAGATTTTTTTAAAAATTGGATGATTAGAATTTCGATTTGTGCCACAAGTTAGTAAATGCCTCGTCTCAATACCATTTTTGGAAGAACATCAAACACAATTATTTTACTATGTATAAATTATATTCTTACCAACATACATGTCGGCTATTATTTCATTTTTTTGGTCTGAAACCAAAACCTTTTACTATGTCATGGTTAAGGATTGTATTTACTCACATGAGGGGTCACGCTAATTCACGAGTTCTGTCTATTACAAGATAATCCACTGTTTCAGATTTGGAACACAAAATCCAACCCTTTTGGAATAGAGGAAGCAAACTGTCAAATCGTATATAATATGTCTTTTACAAAACAGAAAGAGGATTTGAGCCAGGAACAAGATTGTCTTGATTGTAGCAAAGAAGGTTGAGACATGATTCACGTTAGGGGATGGATTGAGAAAGAAGTTGTAATAATGGTAAAATTGTATTGCATGGTATGCTATCTATGGTAGTCTTTTTTTTGTGAAGAAAAGGATTTTTAGCTGGTAGAGTCTATTTTGGCCAATGAGAACTGAATTCCAAACCTCCAACAGACTTTAGACCAGGACTGAAGCAAAGAACAAGGTTCAGTACAACTTTATTCTCATCATAGTTTCCTATCTGTCTTTCTTGTTCTTCTTCTTTTTGAAGAGTTTAATAATGCACTGTACTGGTTAGCTATATAAGGTCCGGACAAGAACACATTTCAGAAACACACAAGCATTTGCTCTTCTATTGCATACCCTTTTCCAAACACCTTCTTCCTGCAATATCCTGAGATGGCAACCCGTGATTTCATGCCCCCTCCCAGCACCGATAAGGTACCGCCTGCCAGAATTCCAGGTGGAGGGCACAGCTTTGTGACCGATCACGCTATAAAGCCCAGCAAAGAGCACGAACACCACACCCCCAATCCCATCCCGAGTAGTGCGCAGGTGGCTGCTCGGGGCAGACTGGGGAAGGCCGACCGTGCTCCCAACTTCTTTTCGTCGGATGATGCACTCACCAAGCAGATTGTGGGCACTCATGCTCCGGATATGGAAGATCTCGATGTCAGGCCAGTTCTTTCCATCGTCGAGGATATCATGCGTCTGGCTAGGCCATCTAGTGCTGACACCACTCATGTATGATGATGCCTGGAATTCTCATATATATATATATACATATATATGTATACGTTGTATAGCGTGTGCTTTCTAGTGTTGATGCATCTTGTTAGCATTTGACTGAAAATGTTGTACCTTCTGTTCCATTGCAGGTGGCTCAAACTCAATCACATGTAGACAAATTGGATGATAAGGTCTCCCACATTCCGTACCATCATGATGACAAGATCTACCATACAGCTGAACACGATGCAGAGATTGTTAGAGTGCTGGCCTATCCTATCAACAAGACTTCCTGTGAGGTATATATATTCACAAAGTCTATAACCGAACCAGTTTTTGTTCTCTCCTGAAATCAAATGTAGTTCACTCTGTTTCGTCGGTTGTTGGATATAATAGATAATCTGCAAATGTGCTGGTGGAGGGGAATCACATGCAATAACCATGGACCTTCTGAAGTCACTTTCAAGCTACTCATGGGACGCCAAGGTGGTCATCACCCTTGCTGCATTTTCCATCAACTACGGCGAGTTTTGGCTGGTTGAGCACCAGCATACCAAGAATGCACTTGCCAAGAACATTGCAACTCTCAAGGATCTTCCTGACATAATCGCGCATGCTGGGGAACTGAGAAAGAAGTTTGAGGCAGTTCTGAGCCTCCTAACTCAAGTTCTCAAGGTAACTCACTGCATTATAGAGTTCAAGGAGCTCCCCCCTCTGTACATTAGCCGTGAATCACCAGAAATTACGGCTGCAACAGCTCACATCCCCACAGCGGTTTATTGGATCATAAGAGGTCTTCTGACCTGTTCATCCACACTTCTCAACCTTGTTGGCAGCGGTCGTGAGTATGTATCTTTGCATCCACTTTTTCCTACATGAGAAGTTTTTCCAATGAAGAAATTTACATCAAGAACTTCATGATCTTTATGCATTGACATGGGAATGCTATGTATATTTGTTGCTATATCAGATATGTTACCTCCACTGCTGAGTCCTGGGAGATACAAAATCTGGCCCATAAGCTCTCAGTCATATTGGAGCACTTGCAAGACCAATTGAAGCATTGCAAGGACTTAATTGGTAAGTTACATGCTGATTCAAATTAGTTTGTATCATAGGTACACCTGGAAGATAAAAAAGATTGAAAACACGAAGATATGAAGATTGGATACACTCCACAAGCCCGTTTCCATATTAGCTAAATAAATATTCTTGTTCTGCAGATAGGAAGAAGGCAGAAGATGCATACATTGCATTCAAGAAACTTATGGAATCAGCTCATATTGACAACATGAAAGTGCTCAGGGCAATGATTCGTTCGAGAGAAGACCAAAGGCCACTCTATCACGGGTCAAGAAGGACAAATGTTGGTTCTTTTGCTTTTCCTCGACATGTTTTCCTGATCCCTTGAGATGAAACTTAACCTGGACTCAATTTGTTGATCTTTGAAAAATGACAGGAACGCCTTGAAGAGCTGAGGCTGAAGTATGTACTACTGCTGATATCAGACCTTGAGCTTCCTCACGAAGAACTAAACGTTCTCCATTTGATTTACAACCAACATTCAATGAGGCATGAGTACGAGGTTCTCTGGTTCCCAATCGTCAACTCAACAACCTCAACGGCCTCATTAACCGATCCAATATTCTACGACCTTCGGAATAACCATATGCCTTGGTACTCAGTGGATCATCCTTCTTTGATTGAGCCAGTAGCCATTAGGTACATCAGAGAGGTCTGGAATTTCGTCCACATGCCTATGCTCGTTGTTTTGGATCCTCAAGGGAAACCATCCAATCTTGATGCTCTACCCATGATGTGGATTTGGGGTAGTGCAGCTTTCCCCTTCACCAAAGCCCAGGAACGGGCTCTCTGGGCAGACACCACCTGGAACATTCAATTATTAGCAGACGCCATTGATCCACGTATTCCAGATTGGGTAAGCCAGTCACCGGAACATGCACATTATTAAAATCCCAAACCACATTGATCAACATATATACTTCAAAGCACAAAGATCAGCTAACATTCTTGTTATGGTTTGCCAGATCAAGGAAAACTATGTTATATGCATATATGGAGGCGACGACATAGAATGGATTCGTAAGTTCACCCTGGCGGCCCGAGCAGCTGCCACCTCTCTACACATCCACCTGGAAATGCTCTACGTCGGAAAGCGCAACCCGAAGGAAAAAGTCCGCCTGTGCCACGAAGTAATCGACAAGGAGAAGCTCAGCAATGTCTTCTCAGTCACCGAGTACTACGACTACGTCTGGTACTTCTGGGTGCGCCTCTGGAGCATGTGGAACTCCAAGAAGCAAATGGGGATGACTGTGGAGAACGACCGGATTATGCAGGAGATCATGGACGTGCTGGCTCTTGACAGCAGCGAGAAAGGGTGGGCGGTTTTCAGCCGGGCCAACTTTGAGATAACCAAATCAAATGGTGACAAACTGCTGCCGGTGTTGGAGAACTACAGAGACTGGATATACAAGGTGGATGACCCCAACAAGTTCGTGATGGTGCTGGACGAGGAGCTGAAACGTGTCCACCCTGACCACCACTGCAACCGCCTGATTCTGCCGGGCCACGCCGGATACATTCCTGAGCGGGTGGTTTGCTCCGAGTGCGGCAAGACAATGGACAAATATGTTATGTACCGCTGCTGCACGGATTGAGGAGGAGGAGGAGTTTACGGGCATTCATCGTTCTGGAGGGTCCCTCTGCAATCCTGAGAGTTATTCCATTTCTATTATACTATGTCAGATGAAATAAAATTTACATCTGTTTGTGTTTTCGTTCTCGTTCGACTGCATTTGGTAAGAGGTCGTAACCATGCGATACTATTACTATCAGCAATAAATTAAATTTCCTGCTTGTTTTTTTTTTTCAGTTTCTTGCTATTATCTCTACAGGCTTTTTTTCATTCTTTTTTCTACATATTCACGTATAAACAGGGACAAGTATAGATATTTCTTGATAACACGTATCGCAACAATGTTAGAGCTAAAGCACGTCTTAAAATTAGTGATAAAGTAGGAAAACTGATCAAGAAGCGAGAAATCTGTTTCACTTTCACCACCATAAAAGACTTGTAAACTCACAAATTCAGCCCCAAGATTGAAACTTTTGAATCTATTATCCTATACACTATTATCCATTTGGCCCATATTGACAGAATCTCAAACTAAACCTCAATACGATTTTTCAGTAATGGAAAGACCAAGTTTAAACTACTCACAATCTTTTTAGTGATGCAAAACAAGTGCATTCAACCAGCCCCTATAGCTCAGTGGTAGAGCGTCAGTCTTGTAAACTGAAGGTCTGTAGTTCGATCCTGCATGGGGGCAACTTTAAATCTTTTCTATTTATCTCTCGCTTCCCTAAATTTCTTTCACTTTTACCAGTCACATCCTAATCATTATAATCATCCTCTCCTCAAACAACTATCCAAAGCCCTTTCTACCCAATCAATTTTTATGTTTCTTTAAACACGTGTTGCCATGTTAACTCAATCAATTAATTAATGGAAATAATCCAATCAATTCTCATTAACTTCAAAGTCCACATTATTGTTAAATAAGTCTTAATAGTATGGTTAAGGTTTAAGATATATTTGAGAATCTTGTTTATTAATGTTTGTTGTCCCTTCATCAACTTCTACCTGTCCCTGCCCATAATTCGTATGTTTTATATGGAGAAGTATTTAGCTATTGTAAAAAACTGAAACTGAAACTGGCAGAGAAATGGGGTAAAATTTCAGGAATGAAAATCAAGTCTGCATTCATAAAAAAAACCTAAAAAATGGTCACAGACTCTTGAGCTATATACACAGACTGGCGGGAGGTAGGAGATGAAGTTAACTAACAACCCAACGTGTACTTGAGGTGCCAACTCACTCAACTAAAGAAGACACGGCTAATAAAAACAAAAAATGGGGTTTGGCTAAGAAGAATAAATATAAACCAATAGCTTCAGCACTGCAGTTGCATGGTCTGCTGTAAATGGAGCTTGTATAATTGTTTACGAGGGTGAGTTTGATTTAGTATGCAGATTATGAAAATTATGTAATGGTAGGACATCCATCAAATTCTCCCATTAAATTAATTTATGTAATGGATGGGTGGGAGGGTGGATAGTGGGGCGTACCCTCCAAGAATTGTCAATCTTGAGGACCCTACCTACGTACCTACTGTTGCTTTCTTCAATTTGGCTGTTTCTCGTTGCCCTCACCTCAAAAATACACTATTATTTGAATCACATAAGATATTGGTAGAGAAAAAAGATTTATTACGTTTTCGTTCTGCATGAGCAACTTGACAAGTTGGGGTCGTGCACCTATAATTATATATAAACCCTAAAATATTAATTAATTCTGTCTAGTTGTGTGTGTGTGTGTGTAGATCTATACATAAAATGAGGAATGGAGGAGGGTCAATGTTTTGAGGGATAGTGATAAGATAATGCTTAATTTGGAGTTCCTACACAACTAATTAATATATGTATTAATAGAATTGCTTGGTGCGGATGTTATGGTGTCCCCTTCCCATAATTAAATTCTTGTATCATATCATTGTGCTAATTAACATTACTACTTAAATTTAAAATATTAATGTATCTATCTATATATATGTGTCCAACATGCATTGATTTATAATTGGACAAAATCTTGTGAGGATCCATATACTTTGACATTTAACATTACTAGTTATTATGCTCCTATTATATTTGTTAATATTAAAACATAAGTTAAGTCGTCTTCTACGAGGAAATTAAGGCAACCTTAATTAATTATGTGTATGTTTTGTTATATGAGACTATTTTTAAAATTTAATGAATATGATTAAGGTTACCACATATAGTAGGTTAAAAATGGGGCAAAATTCTTTTTCTGTACCGTTAAAAAATGTCATTTTTATTTCTGGTATCGTAATTGTTGCGAAATTTGAGTTAACGCAACAAAATAGCATTTTTTAATGGGATCAAAAAAGAATTTTGCCCGTTAAAAATGTGTGAAGCGGAGAAATTAATGAATGAACTCATGCATGATGACATTATTAATTAGATCAAATTAATCTCGTTCATGAGTTGATCTTTTTCTTTTTTTTCTTTGAGAAAAGAACACACTTCCATTTCATTTATTACGGATACATTTTTGAAATCAAATTATCTTTCCATATTTCAATTTTTTGTTGATTCTTTTGTTTTTTTTTTTTTTTTTGGTTGGGTGGGGGTGGGGGTGGGGATGGGGGCAAGGATAAAAATGGTGACCACATAGTATTCCACACAAATATATTATTATAGATACATATAAAGTGTGTTGAAATTCAAGTTGGCAAGTTGTAAGAAAGAAAAAATATTTAATGCATTTCTTTCTTTATATTTTTACTTTTGCTGGTTTCTTTAGCAGCATGCAAAAACGAATGTTGTGTATATTGCTCTTTTACTTTCTGCCACCAACTTTTAAGGCATGGGCTTATAATGTCTTCAAAACTGCCAAAATTTCCACATATAATTCCAATTCCTTCTACCTACGTAATTCTCTGACAACCATTCATTTCCTTACCTGAGCTTTTCAGGCACAGTTGCAAGGATCATATCTACTGTAATTGCATTTACTGCTGGACTCCTCCAAATTGCATTTACATATGCCTAACAGCTACAAACCCCACTTCCACACTTTGCATTATCATTCTTATTATTACAGCAGTACATATATAACCCATAAGGTTTCTGAAATAAAACATAAAATAAATTATGATGATATATACTCACTTCAAAAAACTACAACAGAAATAAGGACAAAATAAATAATATTCAAATCAAAAAATTGCAAATCAGACGATGGGTGTTAAATGTCTTTTTTCAAATTGTTAATATACTTGTGTAATTTTTTTTTTTAATTAATGTAGGGAGGTTTTGGACTCAGCCCTTAATTAATCATGAAAAAAACATTGTTGTCTTGCTATCCCATTCATCTGTTGACAAGAAGCAGCAAGAGATAGAGTAGAATAAGCTAAAAGAACAAGATAAGCAGGATATTATGGAGTAATTAAACAATTCAAAAAGGCACAAATCACAGTTAGTTAGTTAATTAACAGGGATTGGCGAAAGCTTTGGTTTGTCTTCATCAACTTTTACTTTGAAAAAGGTAGTTAAAGAATATGTATCATGTTCATCTTCAATCAAACATTGTTAGTTAATCTTAATCATGGATTATAATCACGTGATACCTGCTTTAATTAATCGATTAACACTTGATTCCTTCCCTGATTTAATTGACTTAGATTGGCCGACTATTACTGATATTCACGTTCATTGCCTAATAATTTCAATTTATTTGTATCAGGCCAAATAACTAGGTCGTAGGAAGAAAAAGAATGAATAAAGATGGTTCGAATATGCTAAGGTAGCAAAAACTATACGTAGAGTATAAATTTTTTTTAATATGTGAACCACAAACACCAAACTATAAGAATGGTCACCGAATTAAATCATAATGACCCTAAGTAGACAAAATAGATCTAAAATTGATCAGAAGATCAACAAAAAGTTTGAACAGAATTTTCACAAGATTATCCGCCATCACAGCTAGATTAAGCCCAACATGCAATATACAAATAAAAAAAGATAAAATTGGTGATATCAATGCATGAATTCTTAGCTTGGTTTTATCGTTTGAAAATAAACCAAAATTACAAAATTTGGTACATATATATGTAGCTAGATTCTCGGAATTGAAAAAGGACAAATTAAGTGTAATTGGTAATTGGCCAATTAAGCTGGTGTATGTATGTCAAACTAGTTGCGACAAGATGCAGCATCGAAATGAGACATTATACTTTAAACCTGACAAATACCCGACCTTTTATTGTCTGTCCCATTTTCCTAAGTTCACACTACGTACCGCCATAAATATTCGATTAAAGCAGCTGCCTTATTTAGGAAAGCTAAAACGAGTGATTTCCTAATTGAAAAACACGAGTGGGCTATAAACAAGGGGCGCGGTGCCTTTCCCGATTCCTAGTCCTGGTTGCTTTTGTGCTTGTTTATGTATTGATCTGAATGGTTCCATCTATCTTTTACTTGGCAAAAACAGTAATTAAGAAAATAATGAGTTGGAGTTTTATGTATTAATTCACACAAGATTTATCATTACATAATCCACATATGTAATTAACACGAAATCGATCAAGCTGGTAATTAGAAGAAAAAGAGACAAAAGTAATTCTGCTACTCTATACAAGATATGTATGTTTGCATTACTGAAAACAATGATGTATTCAAAAATTCATAAGCCGCGATCTAAAATTTTATTAATTGTTCTGTCATAATCCTTGACGCTGGAAAAGTCTGAACTTGCCACACTTTGATCTCCCCGTCGAAGCTTCCACTGAACACCTTCACACCACCGCCGTCACCCGCCGTCTCCACCGCCAGGGATCTCACCGGCGTCTGGTGCCCGTCCAACACCGCCAAACAGCAGTACCTCCCATCATTCCCTCGTTGCCAAATCCTGACAGTCATGTCACCTGATCCGCTCAACAGTAAATCTTGGACGTTTATCAAACAAAGAATGGCTTTTGCATGACCCCTCAATGCACCCGTCACCGACATGTGGTTGGCGCTGTCCTCTCTCTCCCACACCAAAATGGATCTGTCGCAGGACCCGGAAAACAAAACCGACCCGTCAGGATTTAGTGCTAATGCATTCACAGCCGATTTATGCTTCTCTAACGTGGCTATCAGCCCGTACTTCTTCCCCTCCTTTTTCCAGGCTTTAATCCTCTTATCGGCGGAGCCCGTGTATATCAATCCATCTCTTGATATCACCACCGCATTGATTGCGTCGTCGTGAGCTTCGTTAACGGATTCCAGGCATCGGAAAGTCCGGGCTCCCCAGATTTTAATGCTTTTGTCCCACGATATAGACAACACGAAGTTCTCATCTTGACAGGTTGCGAGTCCCGAAACTGCGTCGTGATGCTCAATCCACAGTTTCTTCTTGTGCCGACGGACTTTAACGTAGTTCTGTGGCAGAATGAATCTACGGAGACGATCTTCAAGAGTTGGGAGCGTGGCGATGAGCTTATGCTGTTTCTGATCATTCAGTTTCCAGGCCCGGATTTTACAGTCTTGATGGGCTGTGAACACCTTCCCGTCGCGAAAGGCGATGGATTTGACAGAACCGGTAGAAACCTTTTCAACATTAAACGTATCGAAAAGGGTGTGATTTATGATCTCGTAGACGTTGATTTCGTTGCCTGAGGCGGCGTAGAGGAGATTGTTGTGGAGGGCAAGGAAATTTATGTGTGCGCGGTGGCTGGGCTTAAGGGAAGCAAGGAGAAGGGCGGTGGCGGAAGAATATGCAGCGGAGTTTTCGGGGGAGGGTATGAGTTTCTGGAGAGAGGGGACTGAGGGAAGGGTTAAGAGGGAGAGGTTGCTCTGGATGCTGCTGTTGCTGGTTGATGATGAATGGGTATCAGAGCTGCTGCTGGTATCATAGATTAGAGATTTTGGTGGAGGAGAGTATAATATTCGTGGAGGAGATGGGGAGGCGGCGTCGCCGGAAGTGGCGATACAGGTGGTGGAAGAGCAGGTGGACAGCCAAGATCGGACCTTCATCTCTGCCGGCTAGAGAGAGAATAGAGTTACCATATAACACCCAAGAAGCTAGAGGGAGAGAAGGAAAAGTTGGGTTATTATAGATACTCGGGAGCCGTTGGTATTACATATTAATATTATATAATTAAGTGATTGATACATGTTATTTATTTAATAAATACTAATCTAAAGTAATCATTGAAAAATGAAAATAAATAAATAAAAAGTCGAGATTCATGGAACTAATCGCCTTAAAACGCCCACTTGATAATTGTTTATACAAGGTTGAATTTCCTGATTTATTACACTTGTACGATATTGACTTCATCATTTTCTTCATAAAATTAAGTTTTTGGTGTTCATATAGTTTGACTATACAAATACTGTCTTCCCACTGTTATTTGAAATTTAACTCTCATCTATTCAACCATGTCTTTTTTTTTTCAGATAATTAGTCTTTTTAAATAAAATTTTCTTTTAATCTATAGTGTAGACAAATCAAATTCCACCCAAAATAACCGGATTCATCCCGGCAAATTTCTTGCTGCCTCATTTTGAGGAGATTTCTCTATTAATTTGGAGGAGTCGACCCAGAATTATTTACTTCACGGAATTCAGGCTCTAACCCAATAACGTTATGAGTTCAAGTCACATAAATATTTGAGGATTGTTTAGTTTTAAGACAAATTATAATGAGTTCTCTTAATATTTGACATTATTACGAAAATCCTATATTGTTTAAAAAATTATCAATATTTTTTTAATTTTAATCGTAATTAGTCCATTCTGTTATTCTTCATTAAGTTTTCATCCATTTTTTGTTATAAACTGACTAAAATGCTTTTATCGATTATGAATTATAATTTTACTTATTATTTTTTTAAAAAATAATTTTTTTAATAAAAAAAGTGGGTAATTTTTTTAAAAAATTTTCATTTACCTCATCTGATTTTTTATAATTTTTTTTAAAGAAAAAGTTAAAAAATACAGTAAGGGCGATAATTTCATACCTCCATTTAATGGTTACGTAATTGATAAAATATCAAGGGGATATTTATAATTTTTCAAACAATATAAAATATTTTTGTAATTACATTAAACCTCGAGAAAGATCCGTTCTAATTTACCGTTTTATTTTGATAGTATTTGTTGGTGTACTTTGATCATATATATAATTTATTGATTAGTTATATATATTGAATATTGATTGTTATAATTATTAATGATTGATATTATAATATTGATCAAGTAATATATATATGAAATTTAGGGGTCCTTGTCGATGTCCCTTTAGACGAAAAATAGAGTTAAGCATGCAATTTACACATTCAACCTATCACATTCACAGAAGCCTCATTCCACTGTATTTGGCTTTGTCAAAATTCTTGCCGTCTTGGAAGCAACAGAAACTTGTACCGGAGGATGTCGTGTTTAGAGGATGAAAACAAGAATGGAAATATATATATTGATCAAATTGCGACATTAGCATCAAGCCATGCACGTTTAACCTTAACATCGATCAAAGATTAGTCATCATACACAAGCTAAAAGTACCTCAATTTTTTGTCATAAAAGCGCGTTTTTGTAGTAGCTCCTTGGCTTCACCGACGGGCAGCAACGATATCGCCCAACTATATATAAATACAGCTTGAGTTAAAATAATAGCCAATTGCATTTTAATAAATGCCCTTTTTCTGAGATGCATGCAAATGCAATAATGGTGCTAACGTGATATTAGCTGCAGAGTCGTGAAAGTTCTTCGTTTAATTATTTCCATTGAAGAATATGACAATGTGAAATCGCATAGAATGGGATTTCTTGAAACACATTATATTACAAATAAACATCATAGAGACAGAGTTATTACGTGGCCCTCCATGGTGGAAATCTCATGACCTAAGAATTTGTTCTTGTTCATAACTTTGTCCCTTAATTACATGATCTTTGGTCCGGTTGAAGTTTGATATCCTGCAGCTGACAATCCCGACTGACATCGATCGCTTCATTAAATTTAGCATAAACTGATTATATGACCACTATTTTACTGATAATAATGTTATAGTAATGCAGGCCTGATTCCCAAGAGCAAGTAACCTTGGAATGTGCTGCATAAGTTCCTTAGTCAACTTGCATAGTAATGCTGTAACTTGACTAAGGAATAGTATGAACCATGATCTCCAAGTGCAAGTAGCTCAGAATGTGACCCATGTTCCACAATCTTTCCGTTCTTGACAACTGCGATGCAATCGGCCATCTGTATCGTGGACAACCGGTGTGCAACAATCACACAAGTTCTCCCAACCATCATGTTCTCGAGTGCTTCTTGGACTAAATTCTCCGACATGCTATCGAGGGCACTGGTTGCCTCATCCAAAAGGAGGATTGATGGATTCTTCAGTATCGCACGCGCAATTGCTATTCTTTGCTTTTGTCCTCCTGAAAGTTGGACTCCTCTTTCTCCACAGTGTGTTTTATAACCATCCTTCATTGAACTGCAAACAAGAGAAAGAGCTATATGTTGCTGCATAGTAAATTGACTAAAAAGTTATATGATGCCGAAAAGGGAGGTGGTGTGGTACCTTATAAATTCATGAGCATGGGCAAGTATTGCAGCTTCCCTGATTTCAGAATCTGTCGCATCATCTCTTCCGTAAACTATATTTTCATGGATGGTTCCGGCAAAAAGAGCTGGTTCTTGGCTCACTAGTGCTATTTGTGATCTCAACTCTCTCAAATTGTAACTTTTGATATCATAGTCGTCTATCAGAACGGACCCTTTTAATGGATCGTAGAATCTCTCAATTAATCCAATGACAGTAGATTTGCCAGAACCACTTTCCCCTACGAGTGCCATTGTTATACCAGCTTCTATCTTGAGACTGAGGCCCTGGAAGATCATTTTTCCTGGCCTTGATGGATAGGAAAAGTAAACATCATTGAACTCTATCTTACCTTGTAGAGTTTCTCTAACTTTGTTACCTCCAAGGTTGTCCGGTTCAATCTTGGTTTTCCGGTCTAGAATTGCAAAAACTGATCTAACTGCACTGCTACCTTTAGATAAATCAGATGTCATGGTTCCTGCATCCGCAATGGTCTTGCCAGTGCTCATCAATATGAAGAAAGCCAGAAAGAGCTGCTTTGAGCTCAGTAATCCCTTGCTCATCAGCATCCCACCATACCAAAACGTCAAAGCTACAGCAGCTACTGTTAGGAATTGGGAACTAAATAGACCTACCCCTGAAATCCATGACTGTCTTATGCTCTCTTTTCGAGGGCCTCTCAGTGTTTCTTCAAAGAGGTCCACAATTCTTTTTTGACAAGAGAATGCAGTAATAGTTCTGTGGTTCACCACTGCTTCACTTGCTAACTGGCTCCCTTCGTTTTGTGCTTCTTGGGCATTTCTAGACATTTGTTTCTTCAAAACAGTTTGGAAATAAAAGCTGACTATAAGAAAAGGTTGTATTGCAATCAATACAGATGCAACTCGCCATGCAACAATTAATCCAAGTGCAAAGGACAGAAAAGCATTAGCAGAAACCTGAACCAGTAATGAGATACGATCACCAACAAGAGAGCGAACCGTGTTGGCTTCAGTGGAAAGCCGTGCGCAAACTGCAGCACTAGTATTTTCGTCTTGGTCAAACCACCCAATCTCAAAACTGAGTATGTTCTGAAGAAGCTTTTCACGGATTCGTTTGGTTAATCTTTCTCCCATGATTGCAAAATTGTAATGCTGGAGTATATTAAAAAAGAAGGTGATAACCGCAATACTGAGAAAGACGCTGCTGTAAAATCTCGTCTCCAACTTCACTTTCGAGCTTTTATCCTCAAAATAAGCAGAGACGAGAGCTCCCATGCAATAGGCGTTCACAGGCTGCACAGCCCCAAATCCAACAGCTCCTACACAGCCAAGCAAGGCCCTCTTCCACTCTGGTTTATTCACTTCAAGCAAACGCCATTGCGAAAGAGTTGGAGATGAAGAATAATCTGATTTTACATCACTGTCACAACGATGAAGACTGAAGGAGGAAGCAGGGCTATTTTGAATTGATGAAAGCAAACTCATGGGCAGTGCATCGGTAAAGGGGGAAGCAGGGCTATTATGGGCATACACTATTGTCTTTGGGCTTCTTTCATCCGGTGAATATCCATTCTGTATCGCTGAATTCTGCAACCTCACCATCTGACTGTAGATTCCACCTTCCCCATGATTCATTTGCATCAGCTCATCATGGGTACCTGATTCAACAACTCTCCCTGATTTGAGCACCATGATCTTGTCAACATTCCGGATTGAAGAAAGCCGGTGAGCAATGAGTAGAGTTGTCCTGCCTTGTGAAGCTTGATCAATGGCCTCCTGTACTACACTTTCAGATTGTGCATCCAAAGCACTTGTAGCTTCATCAAGTAAAAGAATTCTTGGATCTCTGAGTAATGCTCTTGCTATAGCAATCCTTTGCTTTTGCCCTCCTGATAATTGAACGCCAAGCTGTCCCACCTGAGTTTTTGCCATACTACTACAAAGTCAGAGGAATAACAGAAACGACTGTGTTAGAGTTCAAATAAGGAAAAAGTGGCTGGCTTACTTGAGTATCATATCCTTGTGGGAATTCTAGGATGAAATCATGTGCATTTGCCGCTTTAGCCGCCTTTATAACCAGTTCCAGTGGAGCATCTTCCTTTCCAAACAGTATATTTTTCTTTATGGATGTGGCGAAGAGAAATGGCTCCTGATTAACCAGCCCAAATTGAGACCTCAGCCATTTTAGCTGGAGTCTCTTAATTCTGTGCCCATCAAGTAGTATGTCTCCTTCGACGGGGTCATAGAACCTTTCAAGCAAGGAAACAATTGTCGATTTCCCAGAACCACTTCCACCCACAAGGCCAACTTTTTCACCAGGTTTTACCTTAAGACTAAGTCCCTGAAGGACTGGCTCATCTTTTCTTGATGGATAACTGAAATAAACTTCTCTGAACTCAATTTGTCCCCTCACATTTGCAAAAACTTTCCCTTTGTCATTCTCAGAGTCTATTTCTGGAACACGATCAATCATCTCAAATATCCGCTTTGCAGCAGCTAATGCATCGACTATAAATGGCACATTAGGTAGAGCAGTCATACAGGACCTGAAATTACAAGAAGCACAGATTAATATGCATGCAAAATATCTACAGGCAGGCAAAGACTGAGGTAGCTTTGGAGAAATTATGAAGACAAGCAAACTCTATAAATAGTTCATCTATAGATTGTAAATCTTATCAGTTGCTTGATTTTCCGATCAGCTTAATGGATACTTTTTGTTCATATGGGGAGAGTACAGTGGAGGATAAAGGGCTCACAGTCCTCCAAGGACGATAGAGATTCCAGCTATGAAAACATGGCCACCACTTTCTCCTCTTTCAGTGACAAGAAGACCTCCAACCCAAGACTGAAATGCCCAAGTTGCAAAAATCATACCCATGCTTCCAATCATCAACCCCTTCATTAATCCTTGCTTTATGCCAAGATTCATGCTTTCATCAAGGGCACGGCTGAACTTATCAACCGTTTTCTGCTCTCCCACATAGGAATAAACCGTTCTAATATTTGACATTGCCTGTTCTATGATACTGCCTGCAACCCCATAGGCATCCTTACTCTTGACTCCCATGTCCATCATTAACTTTCCAAATCCGACACCTGGGGTTATAAATCCAAGGGCGAAAGGAAGAGAAGCCAATGCTATTCGCCAGGAGAGTAGGAAGGCAACAATAACGCCAAATATGAGTGCAGACGACTGAGCCACGGAATTGGGAATCTGTCAAGAAAAAAGGATAAATTAGGACTATTGTTTTGACAAAAGAAACAACTACGAGAGATGGTTGAATGAACAAACCTTATCAGCTATAACATCCTGAATGGTGTGAGTATCAGCGGAGATGTTTGAGACAACTTGGAAAGTTGTCGAGGAAGCATCTTGGTTATCAAAGAAACCAACTTCCTGTCTGAGGACTGATTTTAAATATTCCATACGTATTCTTGATGTTTGCCTCTCAGCAGTTCTTGTCCAGCAAAGTCCTTCTGAGATATCGGAAGGGGCCATGAAATAAACAACATAACCATAAACGTATTCAAGTTTTTCAATGTTACTACTAATTCCATTTTTATGATGAATGGAGGAATTGCTTCTCATGGCAGTTTCTCAAGATAAGCAGAATAGTTTACATGAAATAAGGAATGGTTATGTTAGATGAGAACAATAGCTCCATTGGACCAAAGTGAATTCAGAGAGTAGCACATACCTAAGAAACAAGAAAAGCCAACTCCAAAAGCAACATAGAGTAGCCTGAGTCCATACTGCACAAAAACATAGAAAAAGATATTTCACTTTGAAACAAAAACATAAAGAAAGAAATTTCACTCTGAAGCAGTGGAAGAGATAGCAAAATTCCTTTTAATTTATTGTGCATTTCTAACAGGTTGAATTTAAGTACCAACCCCACTAACAGCACATGTTTCTGTTCAGACGTTTGGATACCACAAATACGACATTTCATATAGATTTCCTGAAACTTGGGAGACCATATGCATACCTTGTCGACGACCTCATTGGCAATAGACTGATCAGCAGTCCCAAACGCATCTATTGCTCCACTTAACATGTACATGGTCATTGGAGCTGCCAATCCTTCTCCAATGCTGCCCAGAGCACCAAGAAACATCAACAACTTGTCAATACTGTCAGCAAACCTGAAAAGTCCACACGTAGTTCCCATTTTCAGTTTTTAGCCTAACTTTTTAAGCCTCAAACTTCAAAACGATGTTCAACTGTTGAAAAATGATACAAAATTTTCAAGGAGCTCGTCCAGCATTCGTTTCATTTACAAAAGGGTGGACTTGGACCAACTTATATCTTAAGCGGCTGCATGATTCAGAGCCTTTCTCTTAACAGATAGTGACTATGTATCCTGTCCTAAAGCCATCGTCGTTTAGCGGAAGAGTATCCATTCATTTCCTCCATTTAAAAACCTCATTGCCACCCCAGCAACGAAATGATACACTCAAGCCATCCCAAGACAACCAAAACAAAAAAAGAGAACGATAATGCCAAAGTACTGATTTTAATACAGTTTCTTTGCACAGCAAAGACCTTTGTGCAAGAACCAAAACTTCAACATCAAAATCCAAACAAAGCATCTGATACACACACATTATGTATAACCAACAATTGAATTTTCACATACCTGAAGATGATATTTTCTGCAAATTACTGTGCAAGTAAAAATGCTAACATGTATCTCATGTGCAGTGAAATCAAGTGAATTGTTTGTTCAAGTGCTAATACATTATTTCAATCTTTTGGTGAAATATTGAAATGTTTATTGATCAAGAGAACAACAAAGATGAATAAATAATTTTTCAAATGTTTAGTTAAGTTAAAAAATGAATAATAAACAATTTTCAAGAACTTGATAATATACGAATTACTAGTTTAAATAACCGGTGTACAGAAATTTAAGTCACACTCCAAACGCAGTCGTTTATGTAATACGAGTAGACTACGTCGTTTTGCCCCAAATCGTTCGCACAAAATGGGGCAAAAATGACAAGAATTCAGAAACAATAGCAAGGACTCCAATCGAACTTCCATTGAAGCAACAAGAAGCGTATTGTTCATTTGTTGAAGATGGTGAAAGTTGCAACGTTCTTTGCTATGTCATTTGGCGCCTTCCTTTTCTGGCAAACTATGGACAAAGTCCATGTCTGGATTGCCCTTCACCAGGATGAAAAGGTATAGACGCACACCACTTTGTATATTTCGTTGGATTTTGCTTTACGATAGCTACTATGTAAAGAATTTTCGATTTTATGAGAATTTATGAGTTTGTTCTGCTGAGAAAAGGTAAGATCTTTGGTGTGGGATTTCTTAATTTTTTTAGATCGGATATATGAAAACGCATTTCTATATGCATATGCGATCGATTTGTTATTCGAAACAAGAACGGGTAGTTTTTGGAGTTTTAGGTTTTGGGGATCTTTTAGTTGGATCGGATTGCATTTATGTTTCTTTCAGTCCTTGAATCAAGAAATCTTTCCTACTTCTGCTTAGCACCAGTCTTCCAGCTCATAAAACCTATTTGAAGAAGAATTAAGTCATTCTCAGTGTTGATTGCTTTGTTCTTTTGAAGATTTGACCTTTGGAATGGACTGTTAAGTGCTCGAACTTTCTGAGTTTTCTTATATGCATGACATTTTTAGGTTAGTAAGAAATTATTCATGAATGTATTTAGTCTTGTTAAGGGATTTGCAAGCTTGAAGTTTGAACCTTGGAATTGGAACTCTAAACTTCTGATGACAACTGTAACTTGGAATTTTGCATCTGCTGCTTCCAAGCCTCGAGTTTGTTGCATCAGATAATTAGTATGTTGAGTCGGGACTTAATTATGTTATTGCACATCGTTGAGCTGTTGGCCTTACTAGTCTGATCTAGAAGTTTTATTTGGTTAAAGCAATGCGCGACCATCAATTGATTCAGTGCTAAAAGGATGAGCTTTCTGCCTGTTTAATCTGCAGAAGGAGAGAATGGAGAAAGAGGCTGAGATAAGGAGAATGAGAGAGGAGCTCTATCAACAACAAAGAGAGAGGGACTCTCTTGCCTAAGTTGCTGAGAAAACGGATTGTCTTCGCAGCTAGAACAGCCTATCTTCTTCCTCTGTCTTTTTGAATTGTAACCATCTTGCTGGACTTGATTCAGATAAAGTGTGGATCTTGTACCAAGCATATGATTGACACTGATATACTTTGGTCCGTACTTTTAAGCAGTTCTTAGGAGATAGGGATGGGTGTTAAGTTTTATGCTCATTTTAGTTGCTTTTAGCATGGTAAATAATACCATCTGTTGGTCTTGGTTGGTTGAGCCATGTTTTAGTCTAGAAACCATCTTCATATATTCAATGAACTTGTATGGTTCCCATTCATGGATCTATTTCTCTGTTTGCGTTGCATGGTTATTCACAGGTTTATAAAGGTATGCTATGTTACATATCGTACTTTGATCGGCTACTTCTGGATTGTTTTTGTCAATTTTGTTGTCTTAACAAGACATGCCTCAGAATCGTCATTAACAGTTTAAAGTATAATTAGAATGTTAAATTTAGTGAACCATGTCATCCATTTTTGTGAGGTACTAAAAACCAGTGAAAGTTTTACTGCAGAAACATTCCCTTGGAAAGAAAGGGGTTCGTATCTTGATATTTCTGTAAATGATCATGATACAATTGTTTGTTTAGATATTAAATAAAGCTGAAGGAAGCTGAAACATTGTAACTGTCTAACTCGGCAGCGTCACTCTGTTCGTCTCCTCTGTAACAGTATTAGAATTTTTCATCAGCTCAGCCACAATCCATATTTTGCTTCGAGAAGATTCAAAAGCCTGACAATGAACTGTAAACTTGAACAGGGCCATGATATCAGCGTGAGAGGTGTTGCTGGAAAGGTGATCGGCTGAAACATTTGGGTTGTATGCGGTGCATTTAGCCGCAAATGTGATAAGAGATTTATATTCGTCATGTAATTAGTTTCCCCTCCAAATCATTTTTCAATGCAATTTTTCTGTCAAGAGGACATATAGCTAGATATAAGTTCAAATTTGTTGTAATAAATCAAGAAGGTCAAGTGCAAATGGCAAACTAGCATGTTAATAATATCAGGCTATTGATGATATTTCAAGCTTGAACCAGTTTCTTAGCACAAATGCAAAAGATTTAAACTTTTGCATAGAATAGAAAAGATGAAAATTGAAAACACTTTATGATATAACCTGGAAAAAGATGGTGCTTAAAAGCGTGTAGCCACAGAAAACAACTCGTCACCTTCTGCCGAACAATCAAAACAAACACAGCGTGGATGGCATGTTAAGGATATATCATATCTAATACAGAACTCACCTCCAAAATAGCAAAAAGCTTTCTCCCTTAATTTCAGCAAAAGAGGCTGCAGGTATGAAATCACTATGCTGCAAGTAGTTTCCTCCTCAAGCCTACTTGTGTGCCTATATAAACACATTCCCTTAAGTAGTTTTCCATGCCTTTGAGATAGGATTTTATCCACTTCTTCGTGGAGGAAAAACAAAAAACTGATATCTTGATTTTGAAAGATCTCAATGATGGGGATGGGAAGAGCTCTTTTGGTTTCTGTTTTCCTAGCTATGGTTTTTGGCCTTGCAAAAAGCATAGAGTTCACAGAAAAAGACCTGGCTTCTGATGAGAACCTGTGGAATCTGTATGAAAGATGGAGGAGCCACCACACTATTTCACGGGACCTGACCGAGAAACAAAAGCGTTTCAATGTGTTTAAAGCTAATGTGCAGCACATTCACAAGGTGAACCAGATGGACAAGCCTTACAAGCTGAAGCTCAACAAGTTTGCTGATATGACCAACCTAGAATTCAGAAACTTTTACAGTTCCAAAATCAAGCACCACCAAATGCTTCGTGGCAGCAGGGCCAGCACTGGATTCATGTACGAAAAGGCTAACAATCTGCCAGCATCCATTGATTGGCGAAAGCAAGGTGCTGTCACTGCTATCAAGGATCAAGGGAACTGTGGTATGTTTCCGGTTATTGTTGTGGATCTGTTGTAGGCACAGAGGTGAGTTTTTCATTTCTGGTTATCATCCAAATGCCTTCTTAAGTTTCTGCAATTTTCACAGGTAGTTGTTGGGCATTCTCAACTGTAGTGGGAGTTGAGGGGATAAACAAAATTAAAACCGGTAATTTAGTCTCATTGTCTGAGCAAGAACTGGTTGATTGTGAGAAAGATAATGAGGGCTGCAATGGAGGACTCATGGAGAAAGCATACGAGTTCATCAAGAAACAGGGTGGCCTAACAACCGAGAGCGTGTATCCCTACAAGGCTAGAGATGGAAGCTGCGATGCAGCAAAGGTCGAAAACATCATCTGTCAGAAACTCGTGGATACATTAAAAACAATAAAACTTACCTGAGATTGTTTTGCAGATGAATGCACCAGTTGTGAGGATTGATGGGCATGAAAATGTTCCTGAAAACAATGAGGAAGCCCTAATGAAAGCTGTTGCCAACCAGCCTGTTTCTGTAGCAATTGACGCTTCTGGTTCTAATATGCAATTCTACTCAGAGGTACAAAATCCATTTCCCGCCACCTGAATTATTCAATCAAGAGGCTAAACAAAACAAAAGTTAGGAATTAGGACAAGTAAAAATTTCCCTTTTCACTATTTTAAAATACAAAATCCAAGCATTATAATTCAGGAAAGTTTGAATAAAAGTATGTTTCTAAATTGCAGGGAGTCTACACAGGAGACTGTGGCACAGAGC
This sequence comes from Sesamum indicum, assembly GCF_026168435.1. Taxonomy (NCBI): domain Eukaryota; kingdom Viridiplantae; phylum Streptophyta; class Magnoliopsida; order Lamiales; family Pedaliaceae; genus Sesamum; species Sesamum indicum. Next base: position 22,795,908 of record NC_142658.1, read on the forward strand.
TAGACCATGGGGTCGCCGTGGTGGGATATGGAACCACTGTTGATGGGACCAAATACTGGACTGTGAAGAATTCTTGGGGGCCTGAATGGGGAGAACAGGGCTACATTAGGCTGCAGCGTGGTATCGATGCAGTAGAGGGGCTGTGTGGCATAGCCATGCAGGCTTCATATCCGGTAAAGCTATCATCAGACAATCCTAAGCCACCACCAAAAGACGAGCTCTGAGTTGGGCAAAGTATTTGGTCTGCACCGAAGTCTAGCTAGATGCATGATATATGCCAAGAGCTATGTAGTATTAAGTATTTGCTCCTTTTATTCCCAGGTTAGTTAGAAGAATAAACTGTTATGAGTATTGTGGATGAGATGGAAGTCTCTGTAATCCATAGTTTTTCTTATTCATTGGTTTTTACTTTCCTCCTTTGGTTACTCAACTCGTTGGTATCAAACATCAAACCATGTAAGGCAAAGAAAAATAAATAAACAAATAAGTTGGAATGTCCATAAAAGTGACTGAAAATGATGAAGATAAAAACATGAATTAGGAGAGAAATGTTGGCTTATCTTCACACGACTGTAACCAATGGGAGGATGAGATGAATGTACTCCCCACTGAGGCAAATTACAACCTAAACTAAAGTCTCAAATAAACGAACGGCAGCAACCGCAACAAGACATATAATTTGCCTTGAAAGTAAAACAAAGACCCAACATATGATGTTGCTATGCATCTTTCTCAAAAGTATCAACGTCTCAGACATTAGCTGCTCATCAGCATGGTTTAACTAACTTTGCAATGGGAAAAACATCACCTTAAGTGATTGTCACAAAACTTTTTAGGGATAATAACATATTAATAGGATAACCAAGGGTATATTCTTAATCAATAGGACATACAAGATCTGGAATCTTCTCCCGGTTTTCTGTGGTCTTCCCTTGGAAAAATTGCACTTTTTAGCCTTCGTAAAAACAGTAGAATTGACTGAACTATGGAAGCTGCTCAGCGGAGAAGCAGCTCACTCTTCTGCTGCACAAACAGGGAAGTCGCAGGGCTGTCTGAATATATCAGGGATTTCATCCCAGTTTTGTTTCTCTCTTGCCTCCCAGTATCCACCCATGTAACGATAACAACCGTCCTCGTCCTTCTGGAACCATCTTGGTTTCCAGCCTCTGTCTTGCAGCTTCCTTGCCTGCAATATTTAACTCTTAGATTAAAAAAAAAAAAAAGAAGCTGGATATTTCAATGACAAAGCAAAGGCCAAAATTACTTGACCAGAAAAAAGAAGGATTTGCTACATACACCAAACAACTATTCAAAGAGAAAGGATAAGGCACTTGTCCAATCATGTTAGTACAGAACAGTCTGATGTTTACAAATATGCACCTGTCTCTGCAATTGTTCAAGTCTTAGCTTCTCTGCATTTGCAAGCTCATATTCTCCATTCTCCAAATGCCTTTGATCCGGTCTCAACCTCGAGTCTGTTGGTGGAAGCTTCTTTTGTAACTCTGGAGTCAGTTCATTTAGAGATATAGCAAATGGCGTGAGATTATATCTTGTCTTGGCAACAGATTTATCTCTTTCCCACAGCAAAACAGCTTCTGTCATTGGATCATATCCATTTGGTTTTGTAGTTGGATCTCCCATCACATAATACATAGCTTCATCCCACTTCCCAAGCAAAACTGCCATCTTCTTTCCAGTTCTATTGTCTTGCACAAATCCATGAACCTATGTTTGACACAATAACATAGAGATCAACTTAATGTAAACAAGGAGAGACAAAATTTAACTAGCAACATCTTATAGGTAACCCTTTGTAGCCAAAAATGATTGCAAATCCACAGGCTAGAGGAATGCTGTTAAACATCAACAATGTTAGGTTGGAGAGAAATGGGGGATTGGGAACTCATTTCCCTCCTGGTCTAATGGACTTCTGCAGAAAAGACACAAGACAAGTCAAGGGAAAATGACTTTAGTGGGGCTTGGTTGACCTTGAGGCATGGACTTGTGGCCTTTTAATTTGGTTTTGGGCATACAATGTATAGCTATTACACTCAGGGCACGTGTTTAATGCCACGGATGAGCTTTTGTCCATGTAGCCCGGGCCATTTGCTGGTTGCTCAAGTACCACTTTGATTCCATAAGAACTAATATGCAATGCTCCCACAAATATGGTTTAAGGGTTTAGCCCACAAATACAACTCAACATAAAAATAATTTATCTTTCTTCATAGAAAACATATGTTGCATTACTTTTCCCCCCTAGTCGCAAAAGTGCAGTGCGAAGGGGTGGGGTTAAACTGGAAAATTGGCTTAAAAAAATTTACATTTTTATTTGGAGAATATAAAATTCACCTGATGCGGGTTTCTGTCTATGATAGACTGCTCTTTGAACTTGATCTTGCAAGAGTAAGTACCACTACCTTTGATACGCATGGTGCCATAATGGTCACAATAGATTTTACCAATTATGATGTTGTATATAGAAGTAGTGACCTTGCTCCACTGAAATGTCTCACCATCTTCAAACTGCAGTGTAAGAACCCCCACGGGATCAAGCTGGATGGATCGACCCCAGAACTTGCCTTTGAGGTTAGAATCTGCCCAAAATTTCCATCCCCTGCCCTCACAATGACAGGCAACGATCATTGGATGATGACTAACCTGAAACACAAAAAGAAGCTGATATTCACCCAACACTTACTAAAAGTTAAGACTGCATTTGTATCTAAGTAACAAAACAGAAAACAAGCTTCCCCTATTTATTACCACAACTTGACTATAGAACAGCAGAAAATGGGCATGCAAATCACTAGAAAGATCATAAGATGGAAAAGAACCTTCTCTGAGAAGAATCTTAAACCCTTATCTGGATAGTCAGCCTCATATGTTTCCCCGAGTAGAGGATTGAAGGGTTTGCATTGCCGGCCTTCTGTTGATGCATAACCAGAGACTGCAAAAGCTGCTACATTTAGAATTCTCATCAAATCATTTCCCTACAAAAGGCAAATTAGAATTTTCAATTGTAACTCAACTAACTACAATTCTAATTCACCAATCCAAGGTGAATAAACTATCAACTGCAATAACTATCTCATGCCAGGACCAAGTAATATATGATTGTCGATAGAAACTGATAATAGAGAAAGGGAACAGGCTGCAGATATGAGAGAAGGGGTCTTCACCTCAAAGCTGGATTGTGAAATATTTGAACTATAACTTTAGTTCTCAAAAGAAATCAATATAAAAGGCTATAGCTTAAGATAGTTGACAGACTTTATTAAGGAGCCTTCAGGTAACCTGGTATTGCTTTAGTGTATTTACTCTTCTCTCAAATGTCTTCCAGCTGATCAAAATAATTCAATAGTTTCTGGATAAGTGAGAACTCAATAGTCCAGAAAATTTAGAAACCAGAACAGACCTCATCATATTTAGTGTAATTATTGATTACGTCCCTCTCCTTTAGAATTATCTCTCCTCCAAGCTTGTAATGTTTTCATGCTATCTCTTCCAAGTTTAAAATTTGTAAGTTTCCACCCAGTCCGAAACCCTAGAGGAATGGGGTGTCGAGTAAACATTGCAAACTAGGAGATGAGGTTTTTATAATTTCGAAAGAGAGGGATATAATATATAATCACATTAACTCTCAGCGAAGATACTTTAAACCCTTTTGACTTAGAAACTAGCATGCTCCATAGCCAACTTATTTGTCCTGCCCAATCACCTAGTTGCCAATGAGCTGGATCTCATACTAATGACAACAAAATCATTTCAGTGTAAAAAAAAAGTGCAGTTCCACTCAAACAGCACCTCACAATCAAATTTCTAGCCCAATAAGTCAACCACCTGAATTATATGTAGTCAGTAAATCAACATTTAAGAAACTCTTTACCGCAAATGTAATAGCAGATGAGAAGCTGACCTGTTTTCCCCATTCCAATGCTCGGTCGACAAGATAAGAGTACTCCAAGTCTTCAAAGCATTTCTGTAGCGAGGACAGAGGCTCATTGAAGTAAACAGGAAGGCAAACACCTGACAAGTCCTTTCCAATGTTATCCTTAATAATTGACCATAACCCAACAGGCTTGTCTTTCTCCTTTGGTTCTGGTAAATTATCCCTTCTTTTGATATATGGAAATTCAATTGCCTTTATTTCCATCCCAACATCTGCCAAATGACCAGAGAAAGAAGATCTTTTTTCACTTGTCCAGGGGCTACAAGTGTATACAGGATTGTCTCTACTTCGGTAGGAAGCACTTCTTAGAGTCTCCGCAGACAAAAAGTCATTTGTGTCGAAAAATATCCCATCATCTTCATCTGTTTCAACATCTACTCCATACCTACTTTCATTATCTGCATCTGAATCGCTTGCACTGCCCTCTGACATGACAGAATAGAAATCTGCAACAGCATAAATAACAAAATTTAGCCAATTAATAATTGTATGTAAAAACATTACTAAATGGGTATGAAAATCTAATAGTTCTTATGAACTCAACAAAACAATGTAAGAAGAACACTGAACTAACCACTGAACCTTCTATTTGCTTGTCCACAGCATGAATCTCGTGCCTTTGTTTCATCAACTACAGTTGTTTCCAGCTCAATTTTCTCTGTCTGCAGTAGAAATTAGTTTCACAATCCTTAAATGGTCTAGGAGCCATCGTTGAGGGAAAGAGTGCATGCAGATACGTGGGATGTGAACTACAAAGCGCTACTGAGTGCATGTTCAGACAAATTAAAATTGATCATCAAAGTCTAGGAGGTGCATCAATCACATGCAGATCATAGTAATCTCTTAAGCTTAGTAACAAATACTTGAAGGATAATCCCTTCTATCTGAACAAAATGCCTTCAGAAGCAAAGGGTGAAGTATGAACCTCCAGTCTTCTTAATGTGTCCAGGAGCAAGATGTGTTTGAGCTGAAGAGTCTTCAAGTGATTCTGCATCAAAGCAACTTCACCTAGCATTATAGACTCACAATCTTTAACTACAATTTCACTAATGCCTTCCTGCATTAACCGTGATCGCAGCTTCTCCGTTGAAACAACAAATTCTTCAGAAGGTGCCAACTCATTGCTTGTCAATAATCTAGGGAATTTATCTTTAGCAACCAGGAGGGCCTCAATCCATGAAGCTCTGTCCTCTTTGGATTGGCAATGCAAGTGGAGAGTTTTCGTTCCTGTGAATATGGATAGCCTTTTGTCATCCGACTTGCTGGCGCGGAGAGAAGAGACCTGTGAAATATATTGTTTGGTGTTCAATGCCTATTCCCCCTTCATAATAGGACCCCCCCCCCCCCCATGTATGAATTAATCAAAGCTAAATCTTGAATAAGGCATACTAAGTAACAAAATGATTAACTATATAAATCCAATTTTTAATCCAACCAAAGGAACTCAACTAACCTTCAAGTGTATCTCCCCAAACGGCTTCCACTGCTTCCCCGACCCGAACCCATTTCCCCTAAAACCATTTCTACTCCCATTACCAGTACTGCCTTTCCTCATATACTTCCAACTATCCTCCCCAATCACCCTCACACCCTTCTCCCTGCAAGAGAAGACAATTTTATCCGGTCCATGCACCTTGTAATACGAGAGAACCCCATCTTCCAACACAAACCACCTCTCCCTCCAGCCCTTCCCATAATTCACCCATTTGTACAAAATCCCAACCACACTCTTTACTTCATCACTCTCCACGCATTTCTCCGCTTGCAAATCACCTCCTCCACCACCGCCCTTGGTCGACAAACTACTCCTAGAGTTAAAACTCACCGGCCTGAGAATCACATTTTTATCATTACTCTCAGCAACATTACCACAATCCTTGTCGAACTCAAGCTCTTGACTTAGTGTTTGTGGCTTCACCACAGCTCGATCTTTCTCCGCTGACACCGGAGCAATGCAGCAGAGCGGATTCATTCTTTGTTCAGCGACAGCGCAAGAATCAGCTCAGCGATCTCGAAATACACGGAGATCCTACCCGATCGGAGATCGACTGGGCGAGAATTCTCAAAATATCACATATACGATTTACAGTAGAGTGAGAAAAAGAGAACATATACAGAGGCACAAAGTGAAAAAATGCTAGCATATATGATGCATAACTATATACAAAGATCAGGTATAGATACAGAACAATGTGCGTATAAGTAAATGAAGAGTTGCAGATCCATTAATGGAGTGGTGTCAGTAGGGGGTGGGGGTGGGGGGGCGTAGGTTAAGCAGAGAGAGAAGCACATAAATGCATGGGTTTGGGGTTCAGTAAGGCATAATGATTGCGGGGACAGCTAACTTGCGCGGTGGTGGTGCGATTGCAAAGGTAGTGCTTGGAATTTTGCTGTGGGGGGTGGGGGTGGAGAGGTGTCCGTTGGGTGGGAAGGGGGAAAATGGTGTCTGGTAATTATGAAATGGGGAGATGAAAATACATAATTGGGCTTGCTGGTCGGTGAGCATTTTCGATTTTGTGAAAGTTGAGTGGTGAATGGGAGGGGTGTTTTGGGAAGCTCAAAAATTGATTTGGTCTCAATTATTGATAATTATTGATTTAGCATTGGATACTCTTACTCCAAGTTTAACAACCAAATTGAATATGATCATTAGGATTTCCACTAAATTAATTTCTCTACCTCAATTTCTTCCCACCAAGTGTCAATCCCCATCTCATTACTTCTTCTTTTACCCAAAGTTTGTTAATTTCAGTAAATTATTAGGGATCTAGGTACTATTCCAATTTCAGATTTTCAATCATATTATGTAATTGCTATCCTTAGAAGTTTAGATTTTTATAATCCTAAATTTAAAACCTAAGGAAATAGCTTCACTCCTTCATTTGTAAATGGTCTATAAATTGGATCCACAATCTGACCCCTTTGCCACCATCCCTAGGAGCCCCAATGTTATAATCTAAATAAATATTTATTAAAAAATTATATAATATTTTGAATAATATATGTATATATTTTTATTTCAAACAAAAAAACCAACCCCCTACCCACCACCCACCTGCAAAACCCCCCACCCCTAAACCAACCACTGCCCATCCCCTTCCCCCCTCGCCCCCTCCACACCACCGCCATCCTCCCACTCCCTCTTCCCTTCCCATTGGCACCACCACCGCCTTCCCTCTCCCCTTCCCCCTCACCAACGCCTCCCTAAGCCCTCCCCTCCCCCATCGCCGCATCCTCCTCCCTTTCTCCCTCCGAACCCCTCCCCCTCCTCATCTTCCGCGTCCCGCTTCTTTCTCCGCACTGCCTCCACTGTCGGTCCCTCCCCCATCCCCGCTGCCCTACCCCTCTTCTACCCACACGTCGATGTTCTCTCTCTCTATATATGTATAATATAATTATATTTTATATATATATTAATTTATATTGTTTAAATTTATATATTTATTTAATATTAACCGTGCATTGAAATAAATCAAAATTTAAGCCATAGACTTACTAGTTCAATTTGGATCTTAAATTCAATTAGATCAAATGATTATTAAAAAAGGCTAAAAATATAATTTTCATAATTAAAAATTAAAGAAAAGATGCGTGAATTCTATGAACTCGCTTGAAGGGTGTAATTGCTCTATTTTTTCTTTTTATAAGAAGATAATTTACTATTTTTTATAAAAAATTAATTTACCCGTTTCATATAATATAACGGGTAATTTGCATTTACCCAAAAGTTTTTGTAATCTGTTGAAGTCTCCAGACATAACAGGTGCCAATGAAGGCCAACTGTGAATAATTAGAATTATCCAATGGGCCGACTTCTTGGAGTTGGATTCAGGGGAATGAGGTATAATTTGAAGTAGATAGATTCAGCAATAATATATTTAAAAACCAAAATCGCAATTATCCCGACAGAACAAAGTCTATTGATAGGGAGGTAGATAAAAAGGGAAGAGGCGCAAAAGAAAGTCTTCAGTACTTGCATTCAGAAGTTTAGTTTAAAATGGTAAATATTATTAAGTCCGTAAACGTAGAAGGATAATTGAGTATTAAACATTAGTGGAATGGAGTTGGCTGCGCATTTAATTCAAACTGGTGAAGCAATGCAATTATGGAACAAAAGCAGTCATAGGAAAGGACATAGCTATCTATAGACATGTTGGTCGTAGTTTCTGATTCAAAACTAAGGTGGCTCAATAAATTATTCGTGCTGCTACTTTAATTTGTGAAACCAATATATTGTCAGGAGATTTTAGTATGGCTTACATTCTGATAGGGATATAATGATGGACCATAAATCAGGTAGGATTGATTATGATTTAAATTAAAAATATTTTATTGTCGCGATGAAAGTTTATAAACTACTAATATATGATGAATGATTCAAAGTCGGTCTGGTATATTTGTGGAGTTGTGACTACTCTGTTGATGAATTAATATACCGAGCAATAGTGATGATTTATAAGATGTTTGATTTTATTTTAAAAATAAAAATCTAAAGTATTTGGGTGAAATGACATTATTGATGAAAATAAGGCCCTGTCAGTAGGCTTACTCATGGGACACTGGGGAGGATGTCTTAAAAATCTCCAACTGACTTTTCTTATATCATCGAGACCAACCAAATTAATAAGTTACTAACTGCATCATCTACTTTTCAGATTAACTGGGCAATGACTTTTCAAATCTTAATAACCCTTCAAAGTTAAGTCCAAATCAAGTTTGGATAATTCCGTCAGCTAGCTGACATCCGGAGGTTTCTATTGATATGCAACTTGCCCCAACCAGCTCCCAAAGTTTGCTCTAAGTTCTTCTATAAATATAGGTCATATTACAAAAAACAGATAAGTTATTCACACTCACTACACTTTAACTTTTGGCAAATATCTAGGATATCCGTTTATTTCTCATTTTATGCACTCCACAAACTCAACTCAACTTCTATTTTTATGTTCACACACTCCATCTTAATCATTTCACCATTATTAGTATGTTATCTCAAGTATTTTTTTTTACTTCAAGATTTCAGTTACTGATTTAAGTATCGAATTGCTAAACTCATTTTACAGATTAGTCCTTATGTGATATTAAAAATCTTTCGATATTGCAGTGCTACTTGACTCAAGTACGTATCAATTTTACAACATTTCAAACATATATTAAAAAATTTATCATACCAAAAAATCCTCTTAATCCATAAATTTAACAATTATGGTATCACATGCAAAGTACATATTAATCAATTATAGTACCATAATTTAGTTTGATATGCATCGTGACGGGTCAAGACTCGTTTAGTTCAATCATTTATAATTAGACGATTATGAATTCGATTATTTTTATCTTTATTAGGAAGAAAAAATATATCAGAATGAGATTTTATTATGGAATGATACTCTAATTAATAATTATAATTCAATCTAAATATATATTTTCTTAAAAAATTGCTGTCTGATCTAATCTATCTATATCTCCGCTGTAATTTCTTTCTTTTATTTTTTTCAAAGTAAATGTGGGGCGAGATATGTGTGTGTGTGTGTGTGCATGAGAAAGTTTGACTCATACAAGAAATAAAAATGAGAAGACCACATTTATTATCAAGGGCAGAAGATCTGCTTTCTCCCGTTCGCTTTATGTCACCTCACATCAGATCCAATTCCAAACTCCCAAGTCGTCCGTAGAGGTAGAGCCGACCAACCACTGTATTTTATTCCCCTTCCCCACTCCGCCCAACACACACACAAAAGAACAATTCAACCCCAACACAACACAAACCGTTGCCTTGTTTCATTGCTTAGTTTAGACTTTAGAAAAAGAAAAGAAGCCCCTGAGCTGAAATCGTCGCAATCAATTCATACACACTGCGAGGGACTTGCTGATGATTTCATGACTTAAACGATGAGATGGACGGGTTAAGAAGCTTACCCATCTACGCTTCTTTCTTCTCTACTTTTGTTTGCAAGTACACCAACCCGGCGTTGATAAGTCAGACTCAGTCTCACCAAACGCCGTCGTTTGTTTTTCACCGACCATGATCACCGTTTTCCTTGGAACCTTTAAAAAATCTCAGCTCCAGATTGTCTTCTTTCTAGCTAATGGACCCTGCCACCGCTCGTCCTGCTGTAGTCATTGATAATGGCACTGGGTACTTGGTTGAAATTTCCGATTCTTATTTGTATCGCTTTCTATTTGATGAAATGCTTCAATGAATAAGCTTTGTTGATTTCTCTAAGCTTTCCTCATGGGCTTGCTTACTTTCAGATGGGTTTTGCCGAAGTTGATTCTTTTTTCTCGTCCTTGGTTTGTTTAATTTCAGGTACACGAAAATGGGTTTTGCCGGAAATGTAGAGCCCTGTTTTATAGTTCCAACAGTAGTTGCAGTAAATGAGTCATTTGTTAACCAGCCTCGACCAAGGTCTACGAAGGGTAGCAATTGGCTGGCGCAGCATAGCGCAGGAGTCATGGCGGATCTAGATTTCTGTATAGGAGAAGAGGCCTTGGCTAGATCTAAATCTAGCAGCACTTACAATTTGAGCTATCCCATTAAGCATGGCCAGGTGGAGAATTGGGATGCAATGGAGAGGTTCTGGCAGCAATGTATATTTAATTATTTACGTTGTGATCCAGAGGATCACTACTTTCTGTTGACAGAGAGCCCATTGACTGCTCCAGAGAGCAGGGAGTATACTGGCGAGATCATGTTTGAGACATTTAATGTTCCAGGGCTCTATATTGCGGTGCAGCCTGTGCTCGCTTTGGCTGCTGGATATACGACATCGAAGGTTGGTCTTCTGCTAGGCAGTTTTAGAGTATGAACTTTTTTTGTTGTCTCTTTCCTGACATCTTGAAATGGTCATAAGGAATTCTTAGTATCTAATGTTTCAAGAATTGAGTCATCGTGCTGAAACTTATAATTTGCATTCAAATGGTTATAGATACGAATGAGTCTTGAAATTCTATTACTTGGCATGAATTTGCACGAATATTTGGTTCATTTGGTGTATTGAATGATTGCTAATTGAATAATTCTTTGAATTGTGTGAACCTGTAGCAACACACTTGTGGCATATCAACTGAATATCTTGATTTCAGTTATTGAAAAGTCCCTGATCAATTTACTGGCTGAACCTTTGGTCTGGGAGCCGAGGTCTTTTCTCTCGTACAATCATGGCATGGCAAAATGCTTAGATTGAATAATTTATGAATTATCTACACGGAACCATTGCTTTAGGTTTCATATCAATGGATGATAACTAGAGATGATTTTTGGTACGTTGGTTGTTAACTGATCAAGTATGACCAAAAGTAATCATTAAATTAGGAAGATTGGTATTCTTATTTCATACTGAATTGACATATTGAACCGACCATCTATTCTGGAGCTTGAGATGTACTACTGATTAAGGGCATTGCTGACTGCACTGATAGAAGAAGATTAACATCAGAGATAATAATCTAATTTATACCACAGATAGCAGAAATGCTTGATCAATTATTGTTTTCCTTACACGTCAACACTTTTTCTTAGTGTGAGATGACAGGAGTTGTAGTGGACGTGGGTGATGGGGCTACTCATGTTGTGCCTGTTGCAGATGGTTATGTTATTGGGAGCAGCATTAAGTCAATTCCAATTTCAGGGAAAGATGTCACTCGGTTCATCCAGCAGCTCATGAGAGTACGATCCTTTAATATTCTGTATTTGGTAGTAGAATTGGTCTATCCTGGAGAAGAGGAAATAGATATTCATTCTTAGCCCCTGCTTGATGCAGATATTGTATCTTACTGTATCAACTCACATTTTCCAGAATTCTAATTGTTACTTCGTTTCGGTTCTATCTTACCTCTATATGAATGATGATGAAGTGGTTTCATCAGTGTTAATGAGTTTCTCTGGCTCTAAGATGGCAGAAACACATCCTAATAATAAATCACACAAATGTATTCAGAATTTTCTTTTAACCTTTTAGCTACCTATATTTTATGTCTTATAGTAGCTTTCTTGAAATCATATAAATGCCCCATATTTCCTTGTTGACTTGGAGAGTTTATGTTTTCCAAATTAAATTATTGAAGATTGTCTTGTGGAACATAGAGGAATGTATCGTTTAGTTGATTAAAATAGAATAGTCATTGTTTTTGTGGTGAAAGTGTTGCTTACAGAAATTAGTATAAGATGAAGTGCTGGTCACTGAATGAAATCTTAATTATTTGGCAATGTCCTACTTTTATTTTTTTTATTATTCCTATTTTGTTCATGTAGGAAAGAGGAGAGCATGTTCCACCTGAGGATTCCTTTGAAGTAGCCCGGAAAGTAAAGGAAATGTATTGCTATACTTGTTCCGACATTGTCAAGGTATGGCCTTAAGATGCTGGTTTCAGAACCGGGAATCTATCCCCTCAAGGTTAAGTTAGGTGCTTGGTCTCGGGTATTTGCAATTTCTTTGAACACACAAAAGAAAGCAGATACATGCACTTAAATGTGGTTCAGTATATTTATTAGAAAAGAAAAGAACATATTTTTCCTCTTTCCTAATATTTTGCTGTTTACATCTCAAGAATATGATAAGTTTGTTTCTGACTAGTCCATGTTTTGACAAGTTCAGGAGTTCAACAAGCATGACAAAGAGCCAGCAAAATACATTAAGCAGTGGAGAGGTACTAAGCCAAAGACGGGGGCCCCATATTCTTGCGATGTAGGCTATGAACGGTTCCTTGGCCCTGAGGTTTGCTTTTAATCACTGTTTTTTAGCTTTCTTCACCGAGCAGCATAGGCTACATTTTCTCATTTCTCGAAAATTTGCCGAAAAATATCCTTATCATTTCTCCGAAAATTCTATTTGAAACCATTGGTTGATCTTTTGTCATTGTTTTTACATTTGCTCATCATTAGTTCAATGCAGTTTGGCCGAGTCAAAATTTTAGCTTGGTTCTGCATGTTTTAGTAGTCTAAAAGAAGGAAACAGACCTATTGAAGTTTGTCGTAGCATGTTTACTCTTCCATATTTCTAATCAATAGCGTGCCAAATTAGCAAATAAATATAAGAATTCTATATGATCTGATGAGATGATTAAATAATTTGGATGGTGCACTATGCTTTTCCCTTGCAGGTCTTCTTCAACCCTGAAATTTACAGTAGCGATTTTTCAACCCCTTTGCCCGATGTCATTGATAAATGTATTCAGTCTGCACCAATAGATACAAGAAGAGCCTTGTATAAGGTGAGGTGAATTAGATGATTAACAGAGACCTGTTTTTTTTTTTACTGGTGCGTCCCTGTTTTGAATTTCGGTGCCGAGAATTTTAAGCATAAAACTCATTTGATCTAATACAGAATGTCGTATTATCTGGAGGATCAACCATGTTCAAAGACTTCCACAGAAGGTTGCAGAGGGATCTAAAAAAGATTGTTGATGCTCGAGTGCTAGCATCTGATGCTAGGCTTGGGGGACAACAAAAGGTTGACCTATTAGTCTATTTTGTTACTTCCATTGTCATGATAAGTTACAAATTAATTTTTTCTCCAGGCACAGCCTGTGGAAGTAAATGTTGTCAGCCATCCTATCCAAAGATATGCGGTTTGGTTTGGAGGTTCAGTACTTGCATCCACTCCTGAGTTTTTCACGGTAAGCTCTATATTGTATCTCAAAGTTTAGCGGCACTTTTATTAGAATTGCCGCATATGGCTGGCATCCTCTGCATATGCTGTCACCCGTTTCAATACTTGACATGCGCTGTATCTTGTTTATTATAGAATTCATTGAAGATACTGTGAAAGTCTGACCGTATCTATGTTTCACCCCACGCAGGCTTGCCATACAAAAGCAGAATATGAGGAATGTGGAGCGAGCATATGCCGCACAAACCCAGTGTTTAAGGGAATGTACTGAGACAAAAACCAGCAAAATTGGTGGTTACAAAGGCAATTTTCAGCCCAGTCAGAATGGGAACTTAACGATACAGACAACATCCCCTTGTGTTTTTCATGTATGTCACCGGTTAGATTGCAGTAGGCAATGTACAATAGGTTCTTGTATTCTTTCAAAGGGAAAATTTATTTGGAGCAGGTGCCACCCACCGTTTTTCCATCGGACTAGTCGAGATTGGATATGACATGGATATTCCTTTTATTGGACAATAATTCTTGTATAATCGGGTAGGGTTACAGCAAGATCACCATACCCCGCCAGAAAGATCAATTGTATAAGTTGAATACATGTATCGGTACATACACTTGTACATCTCAACCACCTCGTCAATGATCGTATATTTTGGATGAACGGTTTTGTATTGCCATGAATTGATTTGTTTTCTGTAGTCAATGTAATGTCATTTTAGTAGCAGAACTGATGCTGAAGATTTATATTGCCTTTCATTTTGTTGTATGTATTTTAGCAAAAGAGAAGCCATAGGAGATGGAACAATGAATAGGCAGAGTCACTCCTCTTCTCATCTCATACAGTAAAAGTTCGACTGTGCTGGCTTACTACCAGCCCAAAATAGGTGGGCCGGCCCATAATATAAATACATCAAATTAGAAATTGGAAAAATGTACAACGGCAACTTACTTTTTCTGGGATATAATAATAATAATTAAATAAATAATTGTGGGTAGCGAAAAAGAGAGAACGGACAAAAGATGAATTTTAAATCATTTTGAAGTCATTAATTATGAGGACATGTTGCGTTATTAAAATGTACTAATAATAACAGTTAGACTCCTCTAAAAATATTAAATATATTTTTTTTAAGGAAGTCTCAAAATTATATTTATATTTTATTAAAAAATTTAATATTTATACTTGATCATCTTTCATTAGAATTTAAACAAAAAATACTGATGTTAGTAAAAAAAATTATATAAATTAATGTTACCCCTCATTTAATATTCTCATATAATAATTTTATACTTATGAGAGAAAAAATAAAATTATATTAAGTTTACTCTCTCTTATATTACATTATCCCTTTCAAAGTACAAAAATATATTTAGAAATATTAATTGAGTGATATATTTAAAAATGTTTGTAATTTTTTTAGTGAAAAAATAAAATTTCATATCTTTAGAAGGATGTAAGTGTAATTAATTCTAAAATTTATATTTTGTAATTCCAACTAAATTATTGTAGGAAAATGCCGAAGTGGAAGTACAAATAAATGAAGAGTGAAAAAATCGATTAGATTCACAGAAAAAAGAGTAAAAATCTGAAAACCGGAAAAAACAAGCTAAGAAAAGCTAGGGCAAATAAAGTAACAAAGAGCTGCTGGATAGAGAAGACCGGGGAGGAATTCAGCTCTCGCCTGTCCTGACTTTTGACTTCAGCTACGGGGACGCCGCCTCCGATCGTCATACATTCGTCCACAATCAGGCATTTTATCGTTTCCTCTGACATCGTTTCATGAAGTAATCGAATTTCAGTAGGAAAATTGAAAAAAGTTGTTGTTATCGCATGGATGTGTCAGTAATTTTAATTTGCGGAGTTGGGTCTTTGATTTTATGCGTAGTTTATTTTTGGAGTTGCTTATAGTTTAATTTCGTAGTTGGTTGCTTTGTGTTGAATGTTGCGGTTTGGAACTTGGTAGTAGCTATTTTTTACTGTTAGTCCCTTTTTCTGTGTTTCTTTTGTAGCATGCTCTGTATTCTTGATGTTCTGCTTGCTTTCTCTATTTAAATTTATGTTGATGAGTTTGCAATCTCGGTGTTATGGTTGAATATTTCCGTGCTTTTAGAATTGTATTTAGTTGTTGGATATTTTCCTATTTGTGTGATATTTATGTCATGGGCATATATTATGGCTCGTTTGGACTTTATTTTTGCATGAGCTTTGATGTTTAGATAACAATGTTAGTTTGATTCAGAAATAGAGCTTACTCTGAATGGAGATCTTTAGAACATCTAAATTTTGCTTTCCTTTTTCCTCATGAGAAATATATGATCCTGTTTAAAGATATGAAGATAAATGCTTTTTCCATGTACATTTACTACTAAAATCTACTTTTCATTGTTAATTTTCATGCTATATCAGGCGGACAATCATACATTTCTTCAGCTTGCTTGAATGGATCCGGTGACTGGTGAGCAATTAGATTATGGAGATGAGGAATATGCAGGAAGTCAAAAGATGCAATATCATCAAGGTGGAGCTATTCCCGCACTTGCGGAGGAGGAAATGATTGGTGAAGAGGATGAATATGATGACCTCTATAATGATGTTAATGTTGGAGAGGGTTTCCTGCAGATGCAGCGGTCTGAAGCACAAATGCCTTCAGGTGTGGGGAATGGTGGATTCCAAGGTTCGAAAAGTAATGTTCCTGGCATTAGAGCAGAAGCAATAGCCCCACAAGAGGTCACCAATGCGAGAGTTACTAGTGAAGGGAATTATCTTCCTACTGGAGTCCAATTTCCTGAGCAGAAGACTGCTTTCCCAGCTGCAGGAGGTCCTGCACAAACTGTGGATGCTTCTCAAAGGGGAAGGCTCCCTGAAATGGTACATAATTCTCAGCCAGGGCATTTGGGATATCAAGGATCAGTGTCCATGCCCCAAAAGACTGCTGCAGACCGGATGAACAAGCCAGAAAAAATTGTTGGTGAGCCTGCACCATCACCTAACCCTAACATGGGCAGCTCAAAAGGTGGTCCCCAGATTCCTACCACTATGATGAATTCAAGTGCAAATGTCAATATAAATCGTCCAGTAGATGATGAATACCTGATAAGGCCAGCTGTAGAAAATGGAAATACTATGCTCTTTGTAGGAGAGTTGCATTGGTGGACAACCGATGCTGAGCTTGAGAGTGTGCTCATTCAATATGGGAAAGTTAAGGAGATCAAATTTTTTGATGAAAGGGCTAGTGGTAAATCCAAAGGCTATTGCCAAGTTGAATTTTATGATCCCGCTGCTGCAGCTGCATGCAAGGAAGGTATGCATGGTCATCTATTTAATGGGCGAGCTTGTGTGGTGGCATTTGCCACTCCACAAACCATAAAACAGATGGGTTCTTCTTACATGAACAAGACCCAAACCCAGGGTCAATCCCAGCAGCAGGGGAGGAACCTCATTAATGATGGAGCAGGAAGAGGCAATGGGACGAATTATCCTAGTGGAGATACAGGAAGGAATTTTGGACGAGGTGGGTGGGGAAGAGGAGGGAACCAAGTTCCTAACAAGGGTCCAGGTCCTGGACCTGTAAGAGGTAGAGGAGGAATGGGGAACAAGAATATGATTGGAAATGCACCTGGTGCTGGTGGAGGAGCCTATGGACAAGCTGGCCTTGCTGGCCCTGGTTTTGGCGGACCTCCTGGGATGATGCATCCTCAGGGCATGATGGGTCCTGGTTTTGACCTAGCATTTATGGGTCGAGGGGGTGGTTATGCTGGTTTCTCTGGTCCTGCTTTCCCAGGGATGCTTCCTCCATATCCAGCTGTTAATTCAATGGGCCTTCCTGGAGTGGCTCCTCATGTCAACCCTGCTTTCTTTAGTCGAGGAATGGCTCCAAATGGAATGGGTATGATGGGGACGACAGGGATGGATGGTCCTCATTCTGGTATGTGGCCTGACATGAACCTGGGTGGATGGGGAGGGGAAGAACATGGCAGGGGAACCAGAGAGTCTAGTTATGGTGGTGAAGATAATGCTTCTGAATACGGCTATGGAGAGGCAAGTCATGAAAAAGGCGTAAGGTCCAGTGCTGCTTCTCGGGAAAAGGAGAGGAACTCTGAGCGTGATTGGTCCAGTAACCCTGAGAAGAGGCATCGGGAAGAGAGAGATCATGATGGGGACAGGTATGATAGGGACCACAAATACAGGGAAGAGAAGGATCGCCACCGGGACTATCGCCATAAAGATCGTGACTTGGGTTATGATGATGATTGGGATAGAGGACAATCTTCAAGATCCCGTAGCAGATCACGTGCAGTGCCTGGAGATGATCACAGGTCTCGATCTAGGGATGCTGATTATGGGAAAAGGAAACGCATGCCATCTGAGTGATGTGATCAGAACGAGTCTTGTACGGATCCAAAAGTCCCCTTCACTGATTTGCATTATCGATCTTAATCATCTGAAGGATCGCCAACTCTGTCTTGTATATGTTGGCTCACATGCTATGTGGCCTCTGACTTCGAAGAAGTAAGTATTGTTTACTAGATGTTACCAGGAAGAACAGTCTTTGGCTTTCCCTCAAGTTTGCATATCAAACATTATTTGATGCAAGACTATATATTTCTGTGATAAACTTCAGTACCTTATGTAGTATATATTGTGGATTTGCTTAGCAGTGAAGCTTTCTCTTATTGCAGCTGCTAACTATCTTTGATCTGAGATATGAAGTTATGTGCTGTGCGTAATATTGTGTTATAGCTTTATGGTTCTTGTTTCTAACCTTTTAAACAGCTATGATATGTAAAATTTGTGCAAGTTGCTTTTGTCCTGGCTCATTCTGGAGCTTCCCCCCAAACTCTTGAAATAAGCAAGTAAATAAAAAAAGATGGAACTGAATCCTCCCTGCAATCTGTGTTGGCGCTTTGTCCAGTCGTGTTGGTGTGGCCCTTGTTTTGTAACTGTTTCTCACTCTTCTTGATTTCATGTATTTATATTCAGAAGACTCGTCTATTTTGTTGCTATAAGTGATAGGGAAAGCTGTCCTGGAAGTATTACTTTCATCACATGCCAAGTGCTAACTTAGGATACTTGCAACTCACTGAAGGTCTTTTGAGTTTAGATATTATTGAATGAAACTTTGATGTGCCTGAAGTTATGTCATGCTGTATGTTACAGTAAAATATATTGTTCTTTCTTGAATTCATGGATAGGGGTTGAAAAGTCCATTAAATAGGACTGTTTATGGGTTGTTCAGTAGGTTAGCTGTCCTAATTAATCATTGCAAAGGTTTAGTGCTAGAGTTGTTATGGTGAAATGCTCTTTTGGGTACCATGGCCTCTCTTTTGTCATTGTATGTGCTAATTATAATTTCATATGGCTTCTCTGGATGATCTGCTTAATATTGACGTGGGGATTTTTTTTCTTTAATTATCATACTCAGGAGCAGAGAACCATTAATTGGTGCTTTCTTGGATATCCTGAAATGCATAAAACAATGTAGCGAGCAAAGAAGCCTTAGTCATATTTTCAATTGCTTTGTGTTCCTCATGCATGTACCAGTCTTTGAACGATGCTCCTGGAAGGAATTATATGAAAAGTAACCTTAATTCTCAAAGAATACTTTTGAGTGGAATATCCACTACACAGTAGTATATATTAGCTGTTTGTTGTATTTTCCATGTAATAGGTTCCTCACTTGTAACAATTTCACATGTTAATGTTATCTCTGATCTTGTAATTATTGTACAAGTCTTCCGACCAAGTGTTGGTCGTGCATGATGGTGATGTAATTAGGGTTGCAGAACTTATAAGCTGTAATCTTGGAGACATTGTGCATGTTTGTAATGAAGGGTTTGCAGTTTCCTGATGCTACATATTTAATTGTAAGCTAAAATTCTTCTGAGTATGTTCTCTCTCTCTCTCATGTAAATCATCGCGCACCCAATTAGAAATTAGGCTCTGATTCTGTTTTCGGTTAACTGTAATTTAATCCAGGTATATGGTGTAAAATTGTCAATTTTTCCGTGTATCTCAGCTATGTTTTGTAAATCGACATTTTCATTGGTAGAGTGTAACACATGCAATGTTCTGGTTGTAAGTTGTATTCATGAATTGTACTATATCAAGATGTTAGTATTTAGCTGTGGTTGTTAATGTATTCTTCTTCACTTGATTGATGTTCAACTTTTCATTAATCATCCTTTTCTTTCAGATGCCTATAGTGTGGCCCCATAATGTAGTGTTCATCTGTGAGTCAGAATCTGATGATAACTGTGAATATGAGTTGACAGCTTAGTTTTATTTCTTGTTAAGATCCATTCCTTGTGTGCTCTATTCTATTAGGATTTCAGTTTTGGGCAGCGATACAGAAGTTCTGCATTCATAATGAATTGTTTAGTTGATGTTTGGTCCTAAGTCCAGACATGAATCAGTTGCATAGCTTTTGCTCTGTTATCTCTTATGGGACCTGATGTGTCTTTCTTCTCTTTGTTTGAATGTCGTGTGCTAGATGATATAGAAGCAATGAGAAGTGAATGGTTTTTGATATTATATGTAAAACATTGTCATTATCCTTTTAACTTTTAATTTTATGGTGAAAATCTGATGCTATCATTTAGTGAATGACTTCCGCAAAGGGGTGGAAGATTGATGTCTATGACAGTTTGAAGTCATGGGTTTGGAGTTCCTCGGGACGTGTGGTTATTTATCTTGTGAGTTTATTATAATTTGATGTTTCATAATTTTTAGTTATATTGATTGATTGAAACAATGGATTATCCAATTGCTCAATTAATTCAAAATTTTGATGTAATAATGTAAATAAAGCTTCTATCTCACAAAAAAAAAAGGAAAGAAAGAAAGGGTACAAGGTCTCGGCCCAATAAGAGTCCTAACAACACTGGCCACGCTCGGGTCCATTAACCAGAAGTCTAGGTTAAACTGGGCCCAGATGAAATGTTTGCTTTTACAATAAAACATACGATAGGTGAAGGTTACGCGATTTTAGTTCAAATTGTAGGATACTGCATTTGATGACACCGGGGGAGTGACAATACCTGAATGCTGAGAAAAAGAAAAAGAAGCGGGAGCATATAAATCGATTGCTCGAGTAAACGACGTCAAGACTGGTACATAATTACGAGACTGCCACTGCTAGGTTAAAATCTCTCTCTCTCTCTCTCCCCCCTCAAATCTTCCTGAAAGCTCCCATCACTCTCCCTTCCTCCACTCTTTATTTCCATTTTCCAGTCGGAGCCGTATAAAGATCCGATCTTGTTTTACCTCGACCAGAGAGAATGGCGTTGGCGTTCGATGAATTTGGTCGGCCGTTCATTATACTGAAGGAGCAGGAGCAGAAAACCAGACTGCGTGGACTCGATGCGCAGAAGGCGAATATTGCCTCCGGGAAAGCGGTGGCTCGCATCCTTCGAACCTCTTTAGGACCCAAAGGCATGGATAAGATGCTTCAGAGCCCCGACGGCGATGTCACCATAAGTAAGCTTTGCACTTTACCAATTTTTGTGCTTTCATGGTTGTGCTCTGGTTGAATCCCTTGAGGCTTTGCTTTAGTTGTGGGCTTTTGAGTTGGTTAATGTTTAATGGATTGAAGGGTTTGGTTTAGTTCTGAAATTATTATGCTTCTCGTAGTGTTCTGGGAGCAAAATGCAGAATGAGGATCAATAGGGGGAGAATTATAATCTCCTTGCTGGAAATTCTGTGTTTAGTTGTTCCGGGCTGCCACTTACTTCTATTAGCTGAAATATATAAAGAGAAGACTAATCTTGGTTTCATGTAGAAGTAGTAAGTAGCTGATAGTAGTGAAGCCTAATGCCAAGTTGAAGGCTTACTGTTGAGAGGTATTCCGCAGCTTTTACATTCCATACAGTCCATAGAAATAGATCTCTGTAGCACTGGAAATGCAAAAGTCATGGGAGTTTGTTTTGGGGGAGAAAAGGAAAACATCTGTGCTTATATGTTTACTAGATTCCTTTGAAATACTTGTTCATACTTGGGTCAGCGAGGCAAGGTTACTGTCCTGCCAATAAGCTTAAAGGTTGTTTTCGTCTTTTGTTATCTTCTCTTTGGTGCATAATTTGAGAGCAAGGGATGTTTTCCGCTTCTGTATAACATGGATGAGGCACACAAATGCTTAATATGAGTCACATTGAATTTTTTGAGAGAACTTTATCTTCAAAGGGTGCCATGTTATATATGAATAGTACTTTATTTCTTACTTTTTTGGTTTTTCAGCGAATGATGGTGCAACAATCTTGGAGCAGATGGATGTTGACAATCAGATTGCTAAGCTCATGGTTGAATTGTCACGGAGTCAAGACTATGAAATTGGTGATGGAACAACTGGAGTTGTTGTCATGGCAGGTGCACTTCTAGAACAAGCTGAGAAACTATTGGAACGTGGAATTCATCCTATCCGGATTGCAGAAGGATATGAAGTGGCTTCAAGAATTGCTTTTGAACATTTGGAGCGTATATCCCATAAATTCGAATTCAGTGCTACAAATATTGAGCCATTGGTCCAGACTTGTATGACTACTTTATCCTCCAAGATGTGAGTGTTCTTTCTTATTTTGGACCATGCGTCTTTGAGCTCCTTGTGATTTTATGGTTGGATTCTTCTAAAATATTATGTGAGAGTTTGAAATGTGGACGTCTTGGTTTTATTCCACATTCTAATACAACATGTTTTCTACATTTGATTTGGTTGCGTAGTCTAACAAAGGACTATCTATGTCTCTAGAATTTAAACCAGCCTAGATCCTACTTTTGAAAAACAAAATCTATATATCTGGAATTTAGAACGTCTTTACATCTGTTGAATGCAAGTCCATTTGTGGATCATAACAGTAATCTGAAGCTGTTAACTTATTTTCTGGGTTTCGGGGGCTCCTAGAGTGCATCGTATTTTGGCTTCATTCTTAGCTGTAAAGAACTTGATAGTTTATTTTCATAAATGATTGTTTTTTCTCATTATCTGCTGAATTGGGAAGTGATTCATTTCACGTTTGTATTTTCTGAATTCTTATGCCATTCTTGTGATTTGATCTGTAAAAATGTATATAACATAATTTGAGTTTCACTATGAACTCTCCAGATCCAGAGGCAATTTTGTTATGTACCTTCCTTTTCTGTTGAAAGCTCAGTATGGGAAATATCTTTGACTATAACATTTCTTATGGTTTTGCTTCATTTGGCTTAATATCCTCATTTTTCTGAGGAGGGGTTGAGTAGATTGAGTCGGAATTCATTTGGGCTTGCAATTATCTTGTGCTTCTGTTTCCTAATTGTTTTAATATCATCAACTTCGCTTTGCAGTGTGAACAGATGCAAACGCAGTTTGGCAGAGATTGCGGTTAAAGCAGTGCTTGCTGTTGCAGATTTAGAGAGGAAGGATGTTAATCTAGACTTAATAAAAGTAGAGGGAAAAGTAGGGGGAAAGCTGGAGGATACCGAACTAATTTTTGGGATTGTTGTTGACAAAGATATGAGTCATCCACAGATGCCAAAACAAATCGAGGATGCAAAAATTGCCATTTTGACTTGCCCCTTTGAGCCTCCAAAGCCCAAGACTAAACATAAGGTTGATATTGATACTGTGGAAAAATTCCAGACATTGCGTCAACAGGAGCAGAAGTACTTCGATGATATGGTTCAAAAATGCAAGGTAATCTTTTTGAATAAGCTGATGCTTTTGGTGAAATGTGTTAAAATTGAGCCAAGAGGGGGAGCTCATGTTCGACAACTTTTTGTCTAACAAGGGTTTGGTGCTCCTGTTAGGTCTGGGGAATGGAGATTGATCTGAATCTTCTCCCTTCCAATGTTATGCTTGATATATCTGGAAAATATATAAGGTGGTTATCAGCTTTGACAGACTTATATATTCTCTCTCTCTCTCTCTTCTATTTTAATCATCTTGTGAAGGGGTTTATAATTTAATTTTGGAGCATATTCTTCTGAAAATTTATATGCTAGACCACTGTTATTGTGATTGTGCTTATGTTTAGCTTTATGCTTGACATTTTCTGAGATTAATGCCCTTGGTGTACTCACATGCCTCACTGGATTGCAGGATGTTGGGGCTACATTGGTTATCTGTCAATGGGGTTTTGATGATGAGGCAAACCACTTATTAATGAATAGAAATTTGCCTGCTGTCCGGTGGGTCGGTGGTGTGGAACTAGAGCTGATAGCCATAGCCACAGGTTTGTGTCAATCCTGATGGTTTATGATTATACATTGATTCGTCTATTCTTACTGGTGTATTGTTTACTTGGGTTTTAGGTGGGAGAATTGTTCCAAGATTTCAGGAGTTGACACCAGAGAAACTCGGCAGGGTAAGTTGCATAACCTATTATCTAGCTATTACCTATCTTCCTTTGTGTAAATTTATGCAATCGGGTGCTTCTCATTTTCCTTTTTTGGGGGCTAGCCACTGCATATCATATCATTGTGACTGTTGTATAACTCATATGCACCACCATAAAATTTTCTTATACATGGCAGGCTGGTTTGGTTCGAGAAAAAGCTTTTGGCACCACTAAAGATCGAATGATATATATTGAGCACTGTGCAAACTCAAGGGCTGTAACCATATTCATACGTGGTGGTAGGTCAACGTTCTGTTCCACTTCTTGTTCTGCTTTTATTATCTCATTGATTTTTGGCGCAATCATTACTACTTGACCGACATTACATTTGTTAATAATTCAATGTTAATCCTTACATCAGAAGTTTAATGGCTTCACATTTGTCCCCATGCATCCTCAATCCCTTCCTCGTTTCATTTCCAAAAAGTTTTGGGTAGATTGAATGTGACAGTTTCTGCTGTGCTTGCTATTGCTGTGGTTTAACGCATGTGGCATCGGTGTCTCATGTGCAGTTTTCAATTTCCCAGCAACTCTTTCTGTCAGTACAATTTTATCTGCCAATGTTCAAGCAAGCATGGGGATATGACTCATTTTCTTCACAGTTTCATTATCTTGTTCAATTCAAACCTTAGGAATAAATTGAGTCAAAAAGTTTGACATGGGGTCTTCCTTTTTGCCTATGCTTTAGGTAACAAGATGATGATAGAGGAAACAAAACGCAGCATCCATGATGCTTTATGTGTTGCTCGGAATCTCATTCGCAACAATTCCATTGTATATGGCGGTGGATCAGCTGAAATTTCTTGCTCAATTGCTGTGGAAGCAGCTGCTGATAAGTACCCTGGAGTTGAGCAGGTGAGAAACCGACATTTCCTCTTGTACCTATTGCTTTCAACACTTTGAGCTAAACCTGTGCACTTTTCTGTTGGTAGTATGCAATTAGAGGATTTGCAGATGCGTTAGATGCAATCCCCATGGCACTGGCGGAAAATAGCGGCCTCCAGCCTATAGAAACTTTATCTGCTGTCAAATCCCAGCAAATTAAGGTATTCTTACCCTGTTGCTCCTGCTCTTCCGTTTTTCTTTCCTCTTTCATTTTATTGTTGAAAAGGCTTGAATCCAGTCTTCGCCTAATCTCACTTTCTACTTCCCATTCATTTCATTCAGAAGTGATAGTATGATTTTTCTCTACAGGAGAACAACAGCTGCTGTGGTATTGACTGCAATGACGTTGGCACAAATGACATGCGTGAGCAGAACGTTTTCGAGACCTTGATCGGGAAGCAGCAGCAGATTCTGCTTGCAACTCAAGTTGTTAAGATGATTCTAAAAATTGACGATGTCATCTCACCATCTGATTATTGATCATTTTCATCAGGTACTTGATGAACAGGTTTTGCTGTCTAATTTTGTGCAAACAATATGTAGTTTGCTGAATTGGTTTACTCTGGAAAATTGAGTCCATCCTATATTTGGGTGATCGCTTTTGTAATTCCTTTATTTGTGTTCTATGGTCGATGGATTGATGGTCTCTTGCTCCCCATTTGTTATTTGGAAATGGATTATGCATTCTAATGACTCTTGAGCTTGGCCTTTGTTGTTAATTTAATTTTTTTAAAAGTTTGTTGATGTTGAGGCCCATTGGACTATTTGGGGTCGACCTCTAAGGGGGGGGTGGGCCCCGTTTCTACATGCTGCTCCTACACTGGGTTCTCTTAATTATTACACCCGTTGGCAATGCAGTATGTAATAGGTGTCGCTTTAAGGACCCATCTGGGGACCCTGTTTGTACTACTTGGGTGGTTGGGGGTATTTGCAAATTGCGTTTTAACTCATTCATAAAGGTGCAGGCGGTCACAAGTTTTAGCTTTTTATCTGCTCAACCTATAGAATCAAAGTAGGTACAAGACAAATTGGTAAAATTTGTTTACTTTAAGCAAATATTAGTTAAAAAGCATTTCTCTTTTTTTAGTCTTTCTGACCTTAACAATATTATTTGTAGCATGGTTACATGATGTATATATGAAAATATATATGCCAAGATTCTCTTCGGATGAGGCTTAGCCAGAGTTCAATGATAAACAATCCACATATATGTAAGGTCGTACCACTCATCATAACCAAAATGGCATATCCCAATTCTTAGCGCATGATTATGTTTCTTTTTTATTTATGTTTTGCACTAAAACTTTATTGGCCTTAAACATAAGCGCTTGTAAGATAAACTTATAGTTAGATATAGTAATAGGTTCATATGTTAGAAGGTAGGTATAATTGATGGGTTTAACTTGAAAATAATGAATAATTATCGGGATCTAATTAAAAGGCAAAAATATCAAGAACAGTATGATAAAGTCCAAGCCACAAACTTCAAATAAGACGGGGTCTAGAATGATGATCAAACCATTAAAGTTGAAATGGTTAACAGCACTTCCACCAATGTAAATAAGTTAATAGAAACCAAGCTTGACAATGTCTTTTTCCAGCTATTTACTGGTTCAGGCAAAGAGCTAACGAATTTCTAAGAGGTTAATTCTGCAGCTCCTACATCCTACCCTTATTCACAACCACTGTTTCTATTTACACCAGAGCAATAAACATGGAAATATAAACATGGAACGCCAATGTATGATAATACTGTTAATAATAGATTAACCATGCATGTGCAGCAAAGGCATGAGCTTCATTTTAACTCAGATCGATATCGACCCGTTCAGGATTAGCCCTCTCGGTTTGGTTTGCGACGAGTTCAACACCGAGCTGCCCTTTGTCACCGGCGCCAAATGCATATAGTTTATCAGAATCGGTGAGTGCAAAAGTATGAGCATTCCAGTATATGGAGTTTGTCAGGCTTATCTGTACAACCCTTTCGTTCACTTGCTTTAGTGATGTTACAAGCTCTGGGCTTAGAACGTTAGTGTGCCTATTTCCCTGGAAAGGGATCACAAGTTAGATACTGAAAGCAAACTATACTGAGAGGATGTAATTATGGAATTCAAGAAAGTTTTTACTTGAAAAAAGATTAATCCAGAGTACGAAACGAGACCTGCTCATCAGCAGCGGCAGTGTTATGTCCAAGACTAGATGATTCTCCACACCCGAACGAATAAACATCGCCATCATCTGAAACGACGAAGGTCGTGTAGTCTCCTGTAGCAACATGAACAGCTTTAACGTTGCTCAGTGCTTCAACCACCTTAGGGACTGATTCACAATCTTCATTCCCATGACCCAAACATCCGTACCGTCCCCATCCCCATGTGCAAACTCTTCCGTCTTTACCAACCACTGCAGCATGCCAAGCACCAGCTGCAACTACTACGGGCTGAAGATTCAAAGTGCGGAACTGTTCGATTAATCTTGGCTGCTTCTCGTCAGTCCTAGTACCATGCCCAAGCTTTCCTCCCAGTCCACAACCGACAGAGTACACCGACCTGATATGTCAGTGGAAGAAAAATATCAGGAAAATAAATGAAGGCAAGAAATCAAGAAAGATTACTTGAACATTCATTCTATAAAAGAATCCCTAGAAAGCTTGCATTGTTGAGAGATGACGATTGTAAATAGCACACCAAGTCTGTGGTTTCATGCTTCGACCAAACTTGGATTACATGTACAATATTTAAATGATGCATTGATATAAAGAAGTGACGGGGGGAGCTTACATGCCGCCAGGTTGACAGGCCAAAGCAAGAAGATAGCAGTATCCAGCTGCAATTTGAATGACTGGTATATTTTCAAGAGCCCCCAACAATGGACGGGGCTCGAGATCAGTTGGCTCTGTTTGGTGGCCAAGTTTGCTTTCATTTCCCCAGGAAAATGTATAAATCATGCCTTCTCTTGATAATACAGCTGTAAAGAAATTTCCAATAGCAGCTTGCACGACAAAGATATCTTTCAAAGATTCAACTATCTGAGGGGTAGTAACTAATTTATTTCCTTGAGCCCCATATTCGGCTTCCCCAAAAGAATCCTTTCCAAATGCATAAACCAGTCCGGCATCACTAATTAGCATTGTGCGGCCAGCCCCAGCCGCTGCATGAATAATACGAATTCCTTGCAAAGCTCTGCACCAAAAAACAAGTCCAATTAATTCGCTATTGAGCCAACCATCTATAACAGTTTCTCCTTTTGCAATATTAGGTCTACTGGACTAATAACAAATTCAGCAGACCTAATTACGCGAGGGCGAGACTCCTCATCTGTAGTTCCATGTCCGAGCTGTCCAGAACTGTTAGAACCAAATGAATACACAGCTCCTTTAGAAGTCACAGCAATACTGTGACCAGGACCAGCTATTGCCTGCGACTTCTCCCTCCTAGAACATGCTTCTCCAGCCAACAAGAACCTCAAAACTAGTTTCCAAGATCCCCCACACCTTTGCTTCAAATCTTCTCGTTGTTCTATTGTCATTGGTTTAAATATGGCTCTCTTCTGGCACATATCAAGAGCAGCAAGCTCTGCCAGAGAGAGCTCATAGTCGGGGGCGAAGTGCGCAGGCTGCCTAAAGAAGGAACAAGTTGCCTGCAAAAGAACATAATGATTCAATCAGCAGCATCATCAATTCTAATATCAATTAAGAGCTCAGCTGTGAAAATGGAAAGATAAAGCACACTTGCCTCAAGTTTTGCAAGATCTTGAGGGTCCAGATTGCAACCAGTAAGGAAATGGAGAACAATGGATGGGTTGGCAGACAATGGGAACTCCCCTGGAGTTGCATTTCCAAAGCAATGACGCTGTTGCCTCTGATGTGTTACAGGAGGGGGGACAAGTGAAGCAATTGTCTGCTCGGCAATGTTGTGGTATTGAACACTCGACGCTCCACTAGTTGTGGCATCCATGGGCACCGCTTCAACTCTGCAGTGCCCTGACTTTGCAGAAGTGAAGATTTGATTTACTGAAAAACCACAAGAACACGTGAATATTACGTTCCCCTGTCTCTCATCACAATGCAATGTCATTGTTTATTCAACCTCAATTTGACTAGAAACCATGTTAAAAGATGGCATGCCATTCAGTACCTTTAAATTAGTCGTTGATCAGAAATATGTTATCAAGCCTGCAAGTATATAGGGGACAATTATCAATACACATTTTGGGAATAAAACACGAAGCATCAAACACAGAACGGCATTGTGCAGAGAATTGCACTTCTTCAGAAGTCAGAGATGCTATGCCATCAGCATTGGCTATTTAATCTCTGAAGTTAAGTAATTCTGGAGATCCAAAACATGGTTTAGCAACTATAACTCCTTTAGAAGTCATAAGCAAAAACCACTAAAAAATACTGCAAAATCACAGTAAACAGAGTGGATGATCAAACGATGAGATTAGAAAAAAGGTAAATTTTGATCTAACCATATCAAGTTTGAGAAAGACAAGCACAACCCAAATGAAAGCATAAGATCAAATTGTATCAAACAAGCAAACACATTCAGCAACTATACCTCCACCAGCAAGGAGCACGCGTAGATTATACGTATGCGGTAAAATAAAGAATACTGTTTAATGAAGCATACCGAACCTTGCACCAAGGATATTCCCCATCAGAAGAAACCCACAAAAATGAATTTTTCTCATCTAAAAGGAAAATTTCATAAACACGCATCATCAAGAAATCCCAGAAGTCTGTTATGCCGAAACAAGCCTAGTGAATTGGAACTGATGGTTGATAAAACTCCACAACAGTGATCACCAGAATCAAACAATTTTACACGGAAATTGACCAGAAAAAAATCCAATCTTTAGCATCCCACATGTTTAAGGATCTTTAGTTATCAATAAGTCAAGTACAATTCTTCAATCCACACTGAAGATCAAGTGAAATTTTACAACCACTGTTAAAAAAACAGAGCATAAGAACACAAGGGACAGTCTTGATTCTGCACATTCCGATACAAAAACAGATCAAGTAACAAAAATTTCAGAAACAAAAGTTTACATGCAAAACTGGGCCAAGATTCCTCAAAACCCATGCGACATCTGCTATGAGAAATTCGCCAAAAACAGTCGTGATTCTGATAAAAAAAGGGAGATTCTTGAACTGGGTTTTCAATCTGATCAGGGGATTTTTCAGATGATTACTTTTGGTTTGATTTTTAGACGATGATGATTATTATAGGGGTTAGAAAAACTGGTTCTCTTGATGGGATGTTTGTACAGGAAAAAAAAAAAAAAATTCTTTTGTGTAGAGAGGTAGAGAAAGAGAGAGAGAGAGAGGAGAGGAAAAAGAGTTTTGCTCTGAATGAGATAGTATGTGTGTGAATATGTGAGATGTTATATAGAAGCCTTTATTTTCTCTATCGGATGGAATGTAATTTGAAGGGAACAGAAAGAGATGAGGTGTCGGCTTATTTTGCTGTGTGGCTTCTGCTTACACTCACACACTCACACGTTCTACTGTGTGAAAAAATCTTTGCCAAAATTTCACATTATTCAATAATGCTGAATCATTAAATAATACAAATCATATCAAGTCAGTGTAATATAAATATTATTTTTAACTAATACAATTTTAAAAAATAAATAATGCAAATAAAATATATACTTTTTTTTTTCTACATTGAGAGTAATAGTATTTCTTTTTTAACCTTGAAATTGCAGCCAGATCACATGGTGAATTTGATGTGGGGTGGTATAGTAGATAAGGGAAGGGAGTGAATCTAATCCAAGATTATGGGGAAGTGGAACCACCAAATTCAAGGAATTTACCTCTTCATTTTTGTTGCATCAAATTTACCATTTGGGTAAAATCTTGGGGAAGTTTCATAGTCCAAGCCTCAAATGCTCATTTCATCAAATGTAATTCCTAATCAATACATAAAAAGCATTTTCTTTTATTTACTTTTCATAAAAGATGAATGAAAATGGAGACAGTGGGAATCCTAGACATGTATTTTATACATAAAACCAATAACATTTCCCTTAATAAAGAACAAAATTAATTATGATAAATAAATATATCTTCGATGATGATATAATATAATCTCTCTATTTTTCTTTTTACTTTTTATTTAAATGACTTCTATCTAATTCTGTAGGGATAATATATATTTAGATCTGTTATACGATATATTATTGGATTTGATTTCATGAATCTTACAATTTCATTTTGAGTAAGAAGTCTTGTACGAAAAGAAGTCTTTCAATTTACAAACACTGCAATTTCATCAATATTAACTAATAGTTTATTGTAAAGCTCATATATAAATAATTTTAAATATCTCTATCATAAATCTTTTATATATGAAATAAGTTAATAGAATTTTAAAAATAAAAGAGAGGGCTTATGGAGTAATAATGAGAAAAGAAAAAGTAAGTAATATATATTATGTGACTGTCAAATTTCATGCTTGCGTGTAATCCATCTCCATATTGATAATAGTGAAAGCTTAAATATATTTAATAATTAGTAGCAAAGTATATATTTAAAACTTTGGTAAATAGAAAAAAGAAAGAGGTCTCAAAGCTGTGCCCAATAAGATGTGACTATTAAATTTAAATCAATTTCTTGGTTCTAAAAAACCATAATACTCAATTCCTAAGATACTTTTAATCCAAAAAGGAACTCCCTTTCTCCTTAATTACCACAAAAAAAACTAGGATTTTACTTATAATTATTCAATTTATTAGATTATTTGATATAATAATTAGAAAATATGATAAAAATATATTAATATCATCTGAAATAAGAATTACAACAAATACATAAGTATGGTTTTTCAAGATTGGAACAACTTATTCAAATTTTATATAATGTTAACGTTTTGAGATTAATCAATTTTTATTTAATTCGGAATTTAGAGTATGCAGTAGAGAGTGTCATAATTTAATTTTTTGTTAACATAATGAAGAGAATAATGGTGTCAGCAGTAGAACAAACAAAGTTGGTGCATCCCTAAGAGGGAGCTTAATTAAATCAACTAAATTGATTAATGTATTTTTAATCTTGGCACAATATTAATCTATTAATTAAGAGGAAAATAAACAATGAAGGTAGTGCCTATCCATAGCCCTAATCTCCCCACTTTTGTACTCCTCCTCCTTATTTTATTAATTTATGTGACAAGGGACAAGTGGATTGAGTCAATTTCACCATCCATTATTGAGAGCTTTTCCCCCAATTTAATATGTAATTGTAACAATGTCCATCAAACACAAATACAAACAATTTGGGCACCTCAACCTTCATCCAAAAATGGGCCATCTTCTAATTCATAAAGCCAAAATAATATATATGCTGCTGGTAAATTTGTGAACTACTACTTGTTCAATTCAAGTTACTATATCAGCAATTACATATATATATATATATATGTGTGTGTTTATTTCATTTTAATTTAATTTGTGGCTGTAAAACTTTTTTGTTGCTCTTTATCATATACGGTCTATGAGGGTGTTTGCAAATACTTAAATAAACCCTTATCAGTTTGTTATTAAAATTGTGTTTTTTGATTTACAATTAATATCTTTAAACTGTTTAAATTAAGTTGATTTAAGTCAAGGGTTATAAGCAACTTATTTTACAACTTTGCAATTTATTGTTAAAATTGTAATCAATAAGTTGTTTACCCAAACTCCAAACTTTTTTCACTTTTTATTTTTGTTTCAACACTCCCAACTTTTAGTGTTAATGCTTATCTTGCAATTTTTTTCCGACGTGTTTCCACCGTACGAACAAAAGTTATCGCAAAAACCTCTTATATATAATCTTGCAGGTGTAAAACAAGAAATAATTAGGAATTCTGTCAAGTCCTGAGCTCTCATCAGGTTATTGAATGCAAGAATTATCTCTAAATCTGTCGAATGCAAAGCTCACTATAAACAATTAGTCTAAAATAAATATTTATTGATACATTTATTAAATTTTGTAACCAAAATTTCAAACATGTTTATGTTATTTAGCGCTTATTGCATGTAGAACACAACATCACACAATATGCCTTTCTCACATTCTTATATATGATGATGATATTGCCATATATACATGGCGTGACATTTGCCGAGAAAAGGAAAATATCAATGTTCTAACAATTTAAGCAATTAATGTGTCACAAGGTTGTAAAAAGCAACGTGACGTGATAATATAATACTAGAGATGAATGCTTAGTTGTTATTTTCAGTTTGTCTGGTGGTGGTCCACCTCATCACCAAGTAAACCTTACCCTTTAATTTATAACGAGTTTTCTTAATATTTATCATAATTATAAATATTTTTTTTATTATTTAAAAAATTATAAATATTTCATTAAAAATTAGCGGTCGTTTAACAAATACTTTTTGTGACAACCCATTGTAGAAAGTATTTATTAAATGACCGTTATTCCAAATGAAATATTTTTGTAATTTTTTAAACAACGAGCAAGTATTTATAATTATAACAAATTTCAAGAGAGTCTGTTGTAATTATCCCTTAGTGTATTCTCTTTTATTTCGTAATAATTTTATCAAAAAAAAGAAAAGAAAAAATATTGAATTTGGAGCAGAATTCTTGCAAGTCACGGCAGGAATGAAAGTCCTATGCTCTGGTTAATATCATTTGCACTCAATTTGCATGTTCTGATGCCGGACATAGGGTGGGGTGGGGTGGGCTTCAAATTGGTCAGACTTAATTAAAATCCCCAAGCTTGTTACCTTGGAATTTGGATGTTGTTTTGTCAAGCAATTAAACTGAGTAGAAGCAATCATAACTATTCAAGAAACCCAATAATATTTGGTCTTCATAAACTTACTTATTTCTGAATTAATTTCAAATATTGTATCTATTTAACTATGGACTTGAATAAATATGTAGCAACAAATTGAATTATTATGTACGCATACATACTCTAAGTTAAGGTATTTAATTTTAGTAGAAGTGAAAATCGAAAAATCTAAATTTTCATCAGTAATACACTTCTTAAAATGAGAATTTAAAAATGTGTTAATTAGAACCTTATATCAATTGTATGTTATACTTGTGATGTTCAATGTGAGAAAAGAGGCATGTTTAACATATGAATGGTTTCAAAGTACTTAATTTCCATGCTTACTTTTTGCTTTTCTTTGTATTGAGAATAGAATACATGGGTGTGAAACGGTGATACTGGCATACATATGGTGCTAACGAGAAGTATATGCATATTTTAATTGTTAGACGTTGAAAACATTAAAGATTCCCCTCTGAATTAACATGCTTCACTTGTACGACAAGCTATCTATCCCACCAAGTAAATCTTAATATTTGCGTTTTTTGTTTACATGGGCCAAGGAAAGATCCCTACACAGTCCCAAATTTCTCAATATGGGCCAGAAGGCCTGCAAGAAATCTCGGAATGGGACTGCATTTCTGGGCTCAGGATTAAAGAAATAGCCATCATTCATCACCAAGAAGAAAACATGAGCTCCGAACAAAGATGAGAAATACTTTGTGATAAGAAAAGCAAGGTGGGGTATGTAATATGAGGTCTATATCCCACCAATCACACCCTCTGGATAAGAGAACAATCCGGAATCCGCTCTCCCATTGGATCTCATGTTTCCCCCCTATTTCCTATATTCCATTTCCAAACTCCACAATACTGCAAAACTTTCTCAGCACTGAGCACTTGGTCTTGATCATCATCAAGAAAAAACGCAAGAGAAACAAGCACACAAATGGCAGCTGCTATGGCTACATCAATGGCTATTCTCAACGCCAAATGCTTCAGTGCGAACACCAAAAACATCAACACTTCCAAGCCCACAAGACAGACTTCTCTCCTCTCCATGCACAACTTACCAAAGGGCCTCTCCACCAACTCAAACCCTCCACACAACGCTGTCGCTATCACCGGGACTGCTATTGCCGGTGCCATCTTCTCCACTCTCTCCACCGCCAACCCTGCCCTCGCCGCCCAGCAACTAGCAGAAATAGCTGATGGAGACAACCGTGGCATAGCCCTTCTCATTCCTTTAGTCCCTGCTGTTCTTTGGGTGCTTTACAATATACTGCAGCCAGCCCTTAATCAGATCAACAGAATGAGGAGCTCTAAAGGTGTGATCATCGGGCTCGGGCTAAGCGGACTCGCAGCGTCGGGCTTCTTCCATCCGCCAGAGGCTTCTGCTGGAGAAATCGCCAACTTGGCTGAGGCTGCAGCTGATAACAGGGGGCAGCTTTTGCTGTTTGTAGTAGCACCAGCAATTCTCTGGGTGCTGTACAATATTTTGCAGCCTGCTTTGAACCAGATAAACAGGATGAGATCAGAGTGAGAAGAAAAGGGTATATAAGGTCATTTGTGTGCATATATTTGCATGTAATTGTACCAATCTGTTAATCAAACTTTTTCTTGCACAGTTTTTGACTGATGGCTGCTGCTCATTTTTCATAATCGGCATTTTCTGTTCAAGTACATATCAAAAGGATTAATTAATTCTTGGTATGATAATTGTAGTATTTATCTGAATTGTTTTAGATACGCAATATACTCATTAGATCCATATATAACCTCCTGATTGGAATATATACAATTGGGTATATTTTTGGGATTAATCCATACTTTGTCTAGGGATCTGAGTGATCATCCCAGAGATCTATGTATTGCTTGGACTAAGGTTCTGGAGATGAAAGTTTCATATTTGTCCTTAATGAGCACTCAGGTATGAATAAAGCTTAAGCTCATAAGAAGTCACAATGAACTTTTAGAAGTAAAACAGAAAACACGAGTGAGATAAATTTTCTTCTTAGAACAATAAAACTGTCGTAATCATTCAACAAAACTGATAAGTTAACCATCCGATGCTTTGAATCAGTTGCTCAGAAACTCAGGAGGAGAAAATGCTAATAGAAAATTATAATGTACATTGATGTACAGAGAGGACTACCACTTAAAATCAGTTCCCTGTGGAGAAAGAGAAGACGTCCTTGAGCAAGAGAAGAAGCAATGCTCACTGGGTCAGCTGACCATCAGGAACAAATTCCATCTGCTCTTGTTCATACTGAGATGCTATAAGCTTTGCCTTCTTGAACCTCTTAGAGCTTCTCAGAATCATATCCATCGTCATATCCTTTGAGGCAGATAGGCTAGAGCAATAGCCATTTTCTAGTTATAATCACGAAGGAGCTTAACAGTACAACACATGATCAATGCTAGAGACAACTGATGCATGCAATCTCTCATCAGTATAATTCATAATGGAGTCCAGCACTTATTATGCAAAACATGGATGTAGAAATAGAAAACGATGTAATTATATTTCACAACTATTACCATAGCACCTTAAAGTTCCTCTAACATGATGAATTCGTCATGTGAAAGGCGAAGGATGAGTAACTGGGTAGGCAAAGGGATCAGTTGTGCCAATAGGTTGGACTCTTAAAGGTTTGGGTTAGATGACTTACTCCAATTTTGACAAGCTTTCTCCACCCATGTGTCTTTCTTTTGCATTATTGGATCCTGCGACAGGGAAGATAAAACTATTACTTGCAGAATAATAAACTAGGACAAATAATCATCTAAACAAGTTTCGACCTCACATCACCTACGTCCAAGGAAGACAAGTGTTTCTCATGAGATATTCAAGTAGAACAAATGTAGCAGATGAACATGCTATGGCGATAAAATAGGACATGGAAATATTATTCAACTAAAATTTCTTTTCCCCAGCAAATCATTAAAAACTTAGCATTCGTGAAAAAAGGAAGTCAGTCTCGATATTGGTTAATTCTGAAAGCTGTGGGAGGAGACCATTTCTACCCAAGTCATAACTTCTCCCCTCCTGTCCCACCGGCCACCCCCTGCCCGAACTGCTGTGCATAATTTTCCCTTATATACTTTTTATTAAACATGCCGAGAATATTTATATTCTTATGAGGTGTGATGGACTTCTTGAGGCCGAAAAGGGGGCTTTATGCCCTACTACCTTCATATATTAGGTTTACCAGAAAGGAAAAGGTTTAGTTCATTAAAACCAGAGTGAAAACGCCGATCAAAAGGTTTAACACATCAAAAGCAGTAAATTTGAACTTGGATTATTGCATACCATAAGTATCAGAGTACTGGCTCAAGTCACTTTCCCCTGTTGAGTAGCCTGACAGAGATGAACTATCTGATGAGCTGTGGGTAGCAGCATCTGAATCATCAGCAGAATTTTCGACACTGTTATCCTGAAAAATGGCCCCTGATTTTGTGAACAAGCTCTCCTTTTGTGGAGTCCTCACTGCAATTCTATTGATAACATTCTGATCTTGTTGCCACCTTTTACTTCCTTTATTTTCTGGAAATGTCTCAGACCTTTTCGCTACTGATTGAGCCAAAGATACATTCTTCTCTTTTTGGCAACAAGATGCAGCAGGAACTCCATCGTGTTTTTCAGGAGCCTTCATTCCCCTCATCGCACTAGGGCTTGAATCTTTCACCTCGTTATCCGAGACTTCAAAAGATCTAGGTTCATTTTGATTAGAATTCACGGCTGATCTTCCATCTTTCCTGCCACTATCACACCTAACACAGGATTCATTTTCATTATCCTGGTTTTCATATGGCTTCAGTGAGTTTCGTAATTCTGTTGAGTTTCTTACAGAAGGTACCCCATTCTTTTTGGTTTCCTTCTCACTTTTCATCTCTTCATTTGCCTTGGTTGCTTTCTTTACATTGTTATTTTCATTTTTATCAGCAGTCTCGTGCATTTCGTCTAGCTTTTCTCCTTCTCTGTGTGATGGAACTTGGGATAAAACAACATGTCTGTCTTGCTGCTCAGAAGTTATAAAATTATTTGACTTTTCCTCAGTAGCTAATTCATCACCACCAACTTTTTTGTCCTTGGTTGGCAAATTTTCTTGGACATCTGATCCTGCTGGCTGCCTCTTCTTTCTTTTCTTTTTAACTTCTATCCCTATATTCTTAATACTTTGCTCCGCCTGATGGGGCTTCAAACTTTCTATCGGATTTTCTTTTTCTCCAGCCAGAAGATCTGTGTGGCAATTACCAGCAGAACTTTGGTTCTCTGTCTCCATCTTCCCCTTTCTGGAATCCATATCTTTCAGAGTTTGCAGTGACCCACCAGTTTGAGTCGATTCCAGAATGTCTGCATGATTTCCACTGGCATCCTGAATACTTTTACCATAGGCTACAGTAGACCCATCCAACAGTATCATCTGGTTGTCTTTTCCTTCGTGAAATATGTTCTCTCCCTGGTGAGTTTTATGTGAGAAATTATTAGTTGATGGACAAAGCAAAATAGAAGGGCTACTCATGCTATTACTTGTTTCCTCCTTGTCTGATCTGTGCAGATTTTTATCAGCAGACTTCTTGATCCCCCTCTTCTTCCTCCTACTTCCATTAAAGATTTTGGGTTCCGGATCAGCGTTTGGGTCCAACATCACTTCAGTATCATGGTTCGGATACAACTCTCTTTCTTCTTCGATTCCTTTAGCCTTCCCAGTTATTTTATAGGGCCCAATGCTCTCTCTCATTTTTGTTTCATGCTCCTTATCTGACATATCCTGAATCTTTGCCGCAGTCTTCTGGGTCCCTTTTTTCTTTCTCTTATTGCTATTCGATTTCGCATCCCCCATTATATCATTGGCATCCATCAATACAGCTGATGAATTTGGTTCCTTGATGGTATTATTGACCTCATACAGTTTCATGTCAGACTGATGATTCAAAGACAAGTCTCTATCCTCTTTACTTCTCACATTCAGGTCAGTTTCTGCAGTAGAGAAGATGCTATCAACTCGTTCAGTCTCATGGTCTTTTCGAGTATTCCTTTCGAAATTTAGCACAGCTGTAGGATTCAACTGCATAGCGTTGTTAGCATGTTCTTCATCATTCCCATTACAAAATTTACCTCCAGATTTGTTGGCCTTTGTTTTTCTTCTATTGCTATGTTCCACCTCCCCTTTCGTCACTAGAAAATCATTTAGTTGAACGGACTCCCTGATATTTATATCAGCTTCTCTCTGATCTGAAGTTCTCAAATTTTCAGACAGTTTCCGTACTGGGTCATGGTTCAGAGATGATTCCCTTGGTTCTTCCTCTATGTCTGGCATATTGGTTTCCTTTTCTGTGCCACTAATAACAGGTAACTTATTCTTCAAGGAAGATGCTTCGCCTTTGACTTTGGACTGAGAAAATTGAGTGAGAATATCAACTTTCATATTCATATCATTGTCAAGTTCATGAATATCTGTACCTGTTGAAATTGCAATATAGTCAGCAGAAAAGATAAACGCTCCCTAATCTTTACCAGAATCAAAACAACAGAAGGTAATTAGAAGGAAAAGCAGTGCTTCCACATGTTTAGATTGCTAACCTTTTAAAGGAAAGGCTGTTGTCCCAATCGTTCCTTCTAAAGGTAGAGATATGCATTGTTTTCTCTGAGGCACTTGAGAAGGTTCAGATGGGACATCTGCATGAAAATCTGTTGTTTTGGACAAGAAGCTTCTATTTCTCTCATCATATTCTGGAGGAGAAAGCCCAGGGTCGGCAGCTCTGTTCTGAGGCATTTCCTCCTTTCTTGCCTTTCTTTTCCTCTTCTTTCCTTGTGCACTTGTGTCCAAAGTAACACCCTTCAAATTTTTTGTTAGAACATTCTGGGCAAGTGTATTTTTGGGTTTGACAGCAATGACGTTTTCTGGCAGTTCGCTCTTTAATGGGAGAATTTCAGACTTCTCTGTGCTTTCTGACGTATTCCTTTTTGCTTCACCACCCAAAGAAGTTCCCTCTACCAACGTAGTTCCCAACTTATCTTGATTGTGCCTCGTTTTACTCTTCTTCTTGGTAGGAGGCTTGGTTTCTCCATAATTTTCCATTGATTTATTTGGAAAATCTGTATTCTTCTCGGAACATTTCTCAAGCTTTAGGCCAGAATTCAGTTCTGAAGTTGCGTTCTGTCCAGTACCACCATCCGGCGAGGGCATTTGGAAGGTTGATATTACATTTGCATCCGAAACCAAATCTCTGCAGTGGTCCTCAGCTATACTCCTTGTTTCCATCATCACATCATTACTTGTTCCAGGCTTGTAAGATTTTTGTTCTAAATAATGCTGTGGAACCCCAGAAGCATCAATTGACAAGAACCAATTTCCTTTTACTCCGTGAAACACATTCCAAACAAGCATGAGATCTGGCAGACGATAAAAGTTCCCCCTGCGTTTTACCTACCCAAGTTTCAAATATCATCAGAATGAGATGTTCACCCAACAAATATACCTCCAGAAAGCCACATATACCTTTAAAGAATGGATCTCAATCTCCCCCATTTTTGGAAAGCAACAAACGTGCTCCCGCATTATCTTCTCTGTGCAACAAACCGTATACAAGAAAATTAGTTTGAAAGAAGAAGACAAAGGATGGTCTCCTAAGCATGTTTAGAACATTTCTTACATACATACATAATAAATAACTCGAAAAACACTATTTTTCTCAGTTTTTTCCCTTCTTAACAGATCCTACTCTGATCGGCTTTTAAGCTTAAAGAGTCTAACTTTGTTCAAATTTAAGGAATTCATTCCCACATTCCATCCTTAAACGAGTACTTTTTTAACACAAGCTTCCAATCTCCAATCAGATTAAAACCAAAACCATGCACAAATTTTTGACATCTGAATTATAATAATCACTCCAAAGTAACTATGTGCAAGCATTCATAAGCACGTACACTACGTGCATCAGAAAAAATGCACCAACAAAATCCGTTTAACCAAACAGAGACAATGCAAAAATTCACATAATTACGTGTAAACAGAATGCAACAAAAAAATACTTTTGAAATCCGAAACCGTATCAGAGTTAGATAAGATCACAGCGAGATGGGAGTCGAGGCTGGTGTCCACGAACACCGGTCTGCACTCCGCCGCTGCTGGTGCTGTATCATCGGAATCCCGATCACCGTGACGTTCCGCCATCAATGATATCACAGTCGTCGTGATCGCGTGGTTGAGCTCCCGTTCATGAGGATTTTGAGGTCGGTTTTTGGGTTTTAATACATAAAAGTAATATTCGAGTACTAAAAGGTAAAATTTGATAAATGTGGATCCGGATCGATTTATTGGGCCAATCTTATTTGGTTTCATTAGAAATGGACTCTCGGGTAGAGTTTAAGTGGACTAGACCCAACATATTTGAAACTTTTTTTTTTTTCCAGGATAAATTACAACGAATTTTCATAAAATTTGTTAAATTAGTAATTACAAATACCTCATTGATACAACATAAAAATAACTTTGGTATATTTCTAAATATATATGAAATGTTGAATGTGGAGTAAAATTGATAAATTTACATAAACTTTTTAGTATAATAATATCAGCATTTTCTATTCAAATTTTAAAGGAAAATAAAGAACTCTTGAAAGGAGTATGTATGTGAAATTTTAAATTTTTTTCAAAGAAAATGTTATTTTAATTTTTAGATAGGATCCAAATATAATTAACCCAAAATAATATGATTTTTCAAGAGCTTCCCCCCCCCCCCCGGGGGGGGGGGGGTTCCTCAATAGCACGTTCTATAGTGGTTGATTTAGTTGTTTTCTAATAACACGTAAGAGATCATATGTTTTAATGTAAACATAACTAGAGGTAGCTGCTGTGATTGCTATTAATTGTCTGTACATACGGTTACCTACAAAACTTTGAAGTATAGTGGTTTTTCATTGACACGATGCCCGTCAAGAGTAAACACAAGCTACAAACGTTAATTTGCAACGGGTAGTTGCGGTCCGAATAGCATATTATACACAAGGGACTGGCAGATCACACGTCACTTACGCCTCAGTGTGTGTGGATCTCCGACCACTTTCATGTCCTCTAAGCAACTATTGACAGGAAGAAGTCGATTCTTGTATCAGACCGAGAAACTCTTCATGCTTGTATGAGGACTAGTTAGATGTTGTATCCCAGAAGCATAATTATTATCCGTGCTCGTCATTGCATCATTGCAGCTCAAAATCACGACTACTGGAACTCGACTTTCTAGGACTATGTTCTTGGTGAAAAGGGTCGTCAGCACAATGAACAGAACTCAGCCTGTGTGAGAAATTCCACCCACTCTGTTCTAGCTCAGAGTCAACTGTTTTAATTCTGGCCTCTTCTTTCAGCTTCAAGAAGAATGTTGATAACCAATAATCGTTTGCCAAATTCTTCAAAAATAAGTGATCGATTTCAGGAAGGGAGAAAGCATACAGTAAGGAGGTAAGAGAGGTGAAAAACTAATTGGCCTAGATCAATTCAGCGTGTGTGGATATGAAAGTTGAGGACAAACGAACCATTTTCATCAACTGCATCAACTCATTTAGCGCATTTTTAAAGAGGTTGGGGTGTGCCAAATCGAGCGTAGATAGAATTTCTTGTCGACAACGATGAGAAATGTTCACCTCCATTGTTGCACCTGCATTTGTAAATTTATGAAAAACCAAACCTAAATAAACAAGGATAGATTAAATAGAATGCAATGATGATACGAAGACAAAAAGATCTGTTGTAGAAAGGAATAACATTGTACCCGGAGTGATATATGTGTCAATAATATGCCGTGCCATGTAAACTCTTCTCACATGATCACTTACTGGAATTTTGTCAAGCTGTTGCACCTCCTCATAGAAATGGACACTCTCCCCAGCCATACAGCTGTAT
This sequence comes from Sesamum indicum, assembly GCF_026168435.1. Lineage (NCBI taxonomy): Eukaryota > Viridiplantae > Streptophyta > Magnoliopsida > Lamiales > Pedaliaceae > Sesamum > Sesamum indicum. Next base: position 22,838,431 of record NC_142658.1, read on the forward strand.
TTGTGAAACATAGGCATTACTTTAATATCATAATGCAAGAAACAAATGAAAATTTAAAAAAAAAAAAAAAAAAAAGAAAAAGTATATCTAACACTCAATAACTGAATACCTATCTGCAAATTCCATAAATGAGTGACGAAATCTTCTGTTCAAAAGAAGCTTCTCCAAAGGTTCATTAGAATCTACCAACTGCATCAATTCCCTTTGTGCTAAAAGCCCGCTATCAGGTATACCTAGCGCCCTGCCCATCATACTGTACTCCTGTTGGTCCTTTTTCCTCAAGCTCTTAAGTGAGATAAGAGGTTGTGATATGGATATAGAGAAGAATGCCACCACAAGGACACTTGTCTGGGAAATAATTATTAAGAATGAATCACAAAAGAGAAATGCATGATTTGCAAAATGAGAACCTAAAATGAAGTTGATGATCAGATACCAAATCTTACTCATCCAAAGATATAGACGAAAGGAGTATAACTACATAGTAAGAAAAACCAGGCTAAGCATACCATAAGTAGTACCAAAAATCTTGAAATGATTTGAACCAATGAAATATCTTCGTGAATCTCATTCAGAATGTAAGAGACCACCCATATGCCTGTTAAGAAAATAATGAAGGCCATCAGTGAACCATTGAGGTATGTACACATGCAGCAGAATAGAAAATCACAAAGAAGCAACTCCGGGTGTTGTTCAATGTGTGCATTAAATACTTTCCTATCCTTACTTTCAGTTTGATATTCTTATGTTAAATGCCCTTTTCAAATGAGTAAGGCAATTTATTTCCTCTTATAAATTATTAAGATGTGCTATCATTTTCAATCAGTCATCTGCAACAGAGAAATATAGAAGTTGATACATTTCTAATCCAAAGATCGTTTTAATAGCAAGCTGTTACTAAACAGAATTCACTCTTTTAGGTGGCTGTGCCCCAAAGCAACAATTGTAAACTCTATACTGTTGGGATTTGGGAAAGCAAAAAGGCAATTCCTTTTACATTTTGCTGTTACCTTTTCCCTGATGTTGAGTCATAACAGGTCGCATGCTCAGCAGAGGAACTCATGACAGTTCAAAGTGAGAGCATGTAATTCAGAGAATTGAGACAGCCAATAAGTTTATGCATTAGAGATTTACAATTTGTTGTTTCACCACTCTCAATAATGCGTCTTTCCTCTGAATATCCGCAACAACAATAATTACAGAAGACATTAACAATCCATGAGATCAACTGCGTTATAGGGAAAGCTTTCCTCAGTGTTTGCTTGGCTAAAAAATATGCTTCTCTTTAATTGTCAAATGAATTCATATGGCACGCAAAAAACTAGTTGATGCACGCTGTTTGACCAGGAAGATAGATATTGCAAATCATGCCATAAGTGCTGAACAGAATGTACGGGTAGACATGATGTACCAATGGAACACATGGAGACCAAAATTCCTCGCCAGAGCTCCTTCAGCTCTTGGAATCTAAACTCTATATGTCGAACAGCTCCTGTAAAACCAACCAAAGCAGCAACATACAACGCATGAAGGCAGATAACTGGGATGATCCAACGAGTCCCCATGTGACAACGGCTGTTTAGAGGCTTGTTGACATGAATAACTACATCACCAATTTTTTAATATTAATTAGCAAACAATGATATAAGAATAGAGTAGGATAGGTTCCAAGAAATATTTATAAAGATCGAAAGATATCCTAGTGAAAACATATTCTCCATGTAACCAAAAAAAAATAACTAGAAAAGCACTTTTACTTAGTGGTCCTTACATGTTGCACACACAATCCAGGGTAGGAGGACCAGTGGAAGAAGTACAAATGATCGAATGGGTGGCAAACGCCTCCTGAAAGTCACAATTATCAAGAGGATTGAATCAGTAAGATCGTAAACAAAAATGTTTTTATATCTTACAGTTAGGTCATTAACAATAAAGACAACATAGATTACAAAATCGTATGACAAGTTTATGATAGGACTATGATGGTTAGAAACGGGTATTCCTGATTGCACTGAACAAACAAATAAGAGCAAAGCAGAATGAAACTTCTCCTTTTACTACTTTCATATTTTTCTAGATCGAGAATTTCAAACAAGTATATTTTGGCAGAAGTCTTTGGAATATAAAACTAAACCAGAATTGAAATAATTTTGTTTATCAAAAGTAATGATTATTTGCTTATAACTCTTGTTATACGTACAGCATTTATCAGAGCAAACATGAGATTGACTAAGGGCACCCTCCTCATGGGCTGAGCACATGTATTAACCTCTTAACCAAGTGTTCAAACAATAGTTGTTTTGTAATTCACTAATATTCAAATGCATCATGACTTTCCCATTATTCAGAAAGATTTCACTTACTTAACAAATATGTTATATAGTTGAAAAGCCTGTACAATACGAGAGCTCAACAGCAAGCCAAATCCTAGAGGACCTTCGATCCAAACTGGCAGCAAATGAAAATTTGGATTATCAACTAATGTGTGAATGATATTAACAAGACATCCTAGACAAAAGACATAAACGAAGATGCTTTTGTATTCATTCTAAAGTGAAATTACCAGCCCATATATAGCAAGAGCGCCACCAATACCTTCTTCTGAACCTCAGAAAACCGAGGGCCATCTGTATAGGGAATATCCAAATTCCAACACGAATAAAGATACAGCTGAAGTTATCTAGGAGAAGAAAGAAAAGGACAATATTTTACCACAATTGACAGTAAAAGGTTGATGCTGGCAAAAACTTGAATTGCTACAAGCCAAAAGCTACTGCCTTTAGGTCGTGGAATCTTGTGAATGAGATATGGTGCTGTAGCCTTAGCAAGAAGCCTGTACCAGATCAGCAATATATTCAAGCAAGCCAACAAACTTCGTATATGTATCGCCAGCAATGATCATGAGATATATACATGTGGTTCTAACAAATAGGGTCTAAAATCTTCCTAAAAATCATTGGGACATGCTCGGAAAATGAGGCTACAGTTAGAAACTAGAAGAGATGAAAGAGACAGATCAACAGTCTGTGTAAGCATAAAGCTATTAGAAACAAAAATCCAACCTTGCAGTGCCTTTCTAACTTTGTCCACCATCTATGTAAAAATTTTGAAAATTCCAGTAAGTAGAGTAGCTCAATTTTATTGGTTCTCTTTTTTCCTTCAAACCAATCTCCATAAAAATCCTTAGAGGGGTTAGTTCCAGGCTTATAATTAATTCTTTAATCTCATAACAAATCACCAACCACAGTTTTTAATTCGCCATACCCTCCTACACACAACACATAATATATTACAAGAAACTCAAGATACAAATCCAATTTCCGTGGCAACGAAACCTATAAAATTGTTGAGCCCACTTGGAATCAACTGAAAAAAGTAAAGCGCCCAGAGCCCCTATTGATCATAATGCACAACACAAACAGCTATTTACAGAGAAAAAACGTGATGAAGAGATGGACGAATTACATGATGATAGAAAGAAGAGAGATGGAGAGGGCCACATAGTCGCTGGGGCAGCCTCCTTTTACTGCACAAGTCGCCATTATCAGATATGAGCTGCTTTGCTCTGTACTTGTCACCAACTATTTGAAGAAATGTCGCATAATTACGTAGAAAGCAAGTCAACACTCCACATGATCCTTGTTTGACTCCAAGATTTGGGTCCTGCAAATACTAATAAACAATTACTTAAAGAGTTTTAATATTTTATAATTCATTCAAAAAATAACCAAGATTTGGGCCTACGCTTTTCTAACCTTGTTGATTGGGGTGTCCCATGTCAAGGCCCATTGGGCCCAATAGATCCAATTTCTCTTTGGGCTTGGGCCTGCTAATGGATCGACCCCCACGATGCAAAATTAAGAAATAAAAAAAAAAAAAGAAGAAATAGGTGGATTGCCTAATTCATCTTTACAAGGCATATACCATATGAATTATTAAAAATAGCATCTTGGAAGGCAGTTAAAAAAAGAGGGTTAGAGATAAAAAAGAATAAAAGTGTAGCAATCAAGAAACACATGAGCATCAATAAGAAGATTTTGAAGGGTGAAAAATTCTGAGTTTGAATTAATAGAATAAAAAAAAAAAGAAAAGAGTGCACTCAAAGAGAAGTTGCATGGAGTTCATCCTCCCAATATGTTAAGAGCCAATCATTCTCCAATTCTCCCTTTAGCCAAAAGGAACTTGTTAGTGGGCATTTTCCTTTTTTGAGCCCATTCAGGCTTTCTTTTTTTCTAAAACCTACCCCACTCCCAAAAGCCATCCCTTTATTAAACCCCTACCCTACTCTTTCTATACCAATAAATATTAAATACTCTCTCTCTCTCTCTCTCCCCCCTCTTCTCTCTCTCTCTCTCTCTCTCTATATATATATATATATATACACACACACACAAGTATCAATTTGTTGTTGTCTTTTTTGCAAGAAATCATCACCATTAATCTTCCAACAAAAGTGAAATGCCAACGTGTATGGTTCAGACTCCAAAACTCTTGATTAGGTCTGAGTTTTAGTTGTATGTTGCTGTTTGTCTATTTTTGTAACATTTTTCTTTTCATTTTTTATCCTTTTACATATGTCGTGCTGTAAAATTAGTGATGTATATGAGGGAAAAATTGTAAATTTTGAACTCCCAAATTATTTACAATTAATTATATTTTATTTTGGGAAAGAGGAAGTTTGAATTTATGGTTGGCATTTTCCTTTTGGTAGTGGCTGAATTCTTGACATGACTTTTGGCAATAAAAACAGAAATAAACAAGTAATAAAAATGGAAATGGTTGATCCACTTGTGAACCTCAAACCAACACTTGTATATATATATATATAGTGTTGAATTGAGTTGCTGATGATGCTGCAATTGCAATTGCACTTGCACTTGCACTTGCACTTGCAATGTGTGTGGAGAAAATCAGCAAATGCTTCACTACTCAATAGTGCAGACCTTTTCATTTCTATTTTTAAATATATATATATATATATGGATTAAATTAAAAAAAAAAGGAGAGAAGATAGTGTTTTTGCAGCTGCCACCTTATCAGCTGCTTCAAGATAAAGATGGATCATCATTAACTTCAAAAATTAAATTCTAACATATCAAATAATTATAGTAAAGTTATTTACTATTTACATTCAAAATGATTTATGAATGAAGTAAAAGTAGGCAGTGTTTAATTGAAAAAGAATTGATGAAAAAGAGAGAATTGAATAGTCCTCATCCACATTCTTAAAACAAGAAAAATAGTTTTAAGTAAATGAGAATGTGCGTGAAATTCACGCCCCAACAACATGGAGACACACCTTAGCTACTCTGCATGCCCCTTTCCATTAACACATTCATATATATATTTATTTTAAAAAGAAAAGCATGCTAATTTATGTATGGTATTGGAATTCAGCTAATGCAATTGCAGAATTATTCAGTAGCTAAGCCCTATCCTACCAAAGTACACTAGTACAAGCTGCTTTTGATAGTAGGGTGAATGATTGGGCATCTTGCTAATTCATTAATCTTGCAATTAGGGTTTTTTTTTTTGGTGATTATGTATTGGTGGAATTGTCTTTCTTTTTTGGGTTGGGAACATTTTGAGGTTTAGTAGTTGTTGAGTAAGTATTGGTTCAAGTAAAGAAAGTTGCACCAAAAAAAAAAAAAAAAAGGTTCTTTGTCAACCAATTAAACCTTCATTTCTTGCACTAATTAATAATAATACATAGTCGATAGTTTGCATTCTCATTGAGTTCTCAAATAGTTAATTTCTCTCTCTCTCTCTCTCTCTCTCTCTCTATATATATATATATATATATATATGCAAAAGTTGGGGGTTAAAGCTGAAAAGACATTTTTATGGGGATGGTATATAGATTTTTAGTTTAAAGATTGCAATATTATTATTATTATTATTATTAACAAACAAAAATACAGAGAGAGTTTTTTTTTAATTAATTTTTATATATGGATCAAAATATTGTTAAAAAAGACAGACAATTATAAAAGCTGATCAAGTTATTATCAGTGCGGTCTAACTCAATTAGCAATATTGAGACCCTATGACTAAAAGGTTATTGTTTTGTAGTAGTTGTTGGCCTATTGTAATAGTAGTTATTGATTCGTTATACATATTTGATATTGATAATTCTAAAAAATTAATATATATTTAAGATGTAACTATAATCGATTTACTTTTATAAAAAAATGAAGAATTTATTTTATTTGTATAATTTAATATTAAAATCAATATCGAATTCCTGAGTTTCATTTGGAACTATAATATTTTGGTCATTATGATGAATTTTTTATATAAATTGGACCCCATATTTTATCAGTAAATCTAAATCCTTTCATCTGAATTTAATAAATTTGTCATTATAAATATGCAAGTTTTAATTAAAATTCATCGATTCAAATATAATTTTATTTTATTTTTTATAAAATCTAATGACGGGCTCGAACTTTAGAGTAAATAAATATACTAATTTTGCTTAAAGTCTTGAAAAGATTTCATAAACCCACATAATGAATCTCTGAATCACTTTATTTTTGCATCTATCTTGCAAAGTATTGGAACAACCATATTATGACAATGTCATTAACAATAAAGTATCTAAAGGAGAATTTAGTAAATACATTTAAATAATACAAACTTAGGTTCTATGTCAATGTTTTATTGGATGGAACCAAAACTTTTTTGGGTACATAAAATAAGGAAAGAATTTGCAAAGAGGTTAACATATATTCCCTAAGTTTCAAATTTCATTGGTCTCTTGATGCTGTTTGTTGATTAAACTAACTATTTCTTCAAATAATTAAATAATAAAATTCATTTTTTTTAAATTATAAAAATAATATAATACTCTCTAAATTAAGTTTAAACAATAATTTATATTTTAGGAAAAGAAATTTAATTTTGATATGTAGTAATACCCAAACAAATATATATATATATATATGGTTCTTGAAAATTTTATAATGCATATTAAAAACTGAAAATAAAAATATAAACAAACTGGCTAAATTTCAATAAATAGTACTATTAAAACCCTACAACTTATATTTATTTTTCAAAAATCCTATTTTAAATAAAATACTTTTATTTTCTGTTCCAAAATAAATAAACAACTTCAATACATTTGTTTAATTCATAAAAGTTTCAAATACCTTAAACTAGCGGAAAAAACATGTTTTTCGTTGTCATTTTTCTCTTTTATTCCGTTACCAAAATCCTAAGTCGAAGGACTATGTAAGATGTTTAGTTGTATGTCCAAATATTGATTAAAGCATAAACAACAAAGACAGTTATTGAATATTAATTTAGATGTTGGGATAACTGATTAAATTTAAAGGATGTATATACATAAAATGTTTGCATCGCTGGTATCTGTAAATGATTAAGTCCATAATTGGAAAACAGAGTACGGAGGATAGTGTGCAGTCTCCAAATAGGCCGTTAACTACAAGCTATATAGCCGGCGCCAAATATTCTATGTTCTCTTCCTGCTTCACTTAAAAATCCATAGACACTCTCTCTCTCACACCTTCTCGCACATACTATAATTATCTATATAGTATAATATATATACACACCCAACACGTATATGTTTGTGTAGCTCAAGTACTGATCACTCTTTTTGTCTTTTTTGACCTCAAAAATCTGAATTTTCTTGATGGATTCAAGTGGGTTTTCTTCACCAAGGACCGATTGTTTTCCGGCGGGTCTTCGGGTTCTCGTGGTGGACGATGATCCTACATGGTTGAAGATTCTTGAAAAGATGCTTAAGAAGTGCAACTACGAAGGTTTCTTTTTTTCTCTTTTTCATCCGCGCTTTCTAGAAATGCAATTGCCCCTTTTGTTTCTATTCGCTGTTCGTTGACTGTTTTTTGTTTTTATGGGTTCTCTTTTTTCTTTTTTTGTTTCTTTGTGGTGTGCTGCTTGATATGTTGATTATGTGTTTAGGAGTGTGTTAATGGGCTACTTAAATTTTCTCTCGAAAAACATATTCTTCTTTCCCTGGGGGAGGGGTTGGAGAGTTGTTTTGTTGGATTTGTTGCTCTGTTTTTGAGATGGTGGTAGTAATTACCTTATTATTGGTAGCTGAATGATTACTGTTTAGGGCTCAGAGTGTAGCCAAGAAGAAGAAATACATAAATTTAGAACCTAATGACTGTAGCAAATTTCACTTGTTATATGTGTTAACAGTATGGTTATTCCCAGTAAGCTTTATGAGATCAACAAGACAAACAGTTAGAAAAGAGGTGGGGTTACCTGTTTCCTTTAGTCAATTCCAACAATTATATCTGGACAGTGATCATCTTCCTACTGATGAACCCTTGTCAAATGCTCCATGGAATCACCACAAGTTTATCTTCCAACTTACATTTCCATCCAGTAATCACTGAACACCATAATGGAGTCTGAAGTTTATAATGATGGAAGAACACTGTTTGAGATAGCTGAAGATAAATGAGCAAATGCTTTTGGTGATTTTTCTGTAAGTTTTTTGCATTATTGCTCCATCTGCTACAAAAACAGGAGTCCTATACAAATGCCTGGAAACATGATAAAAAGCTTTACTCACCGAAGCTTGACTTACATGTAGAGCTTCCTGTGGCGAACCAAATTTTGTTGGACTAATTTACTAAAATGACTAACATGTTCTTCTAATAACAAATATCAGACAACACAAAGAGACTCCAGAGTAGTCTAATGTACCACCATCAATTGTTTGTTTAGTTGATAACAATTGGATAGTAGTCTTCTAGAGCAATTCTTGGATATATGCTTGATTGCTCTTTTACGGCGGTGGTGATGAATTTTCGGACTTTTTCCATTTGTTGATTACCTATCAAAGAGAATTTTTATCTAAAATTAGAAAAGTGATGATCATGCAATTCTACTTCATGACTGCACAAAACAACTGTGAAGAAGTTGCAGCAAGTTGCGTGTTACCACCGCAATAATTGAAGTTTGCCTCTTTGTGAGAAGTGCTCTGAGTTGGACTCCACTTGAAGTGGGTCTTCCATGGATATATACTTGGTTTACCTTGCTTTAATTGAAATCTATTTATTTATTTTTTCAAAATTTCAGCATCTCATGCGATTTTCCCCTGCATCTGTTATTGAACTTGATGAGGAGTAGCCTGCATGATGATGATCTACTCTAGGAAAACAGTTTTACCATTAGCAACCAATATTCATTTTTTTTCATAAAACCATGGTCTTGTCTTGTTAATGCGTGTTCAGGGAATTATTTTATTGATACATATTGCAATAACTAAAAATATCTTGTGAAAGAGTACTCCAAAGTCCAAACTATTAATGCATTTGGATGCCCAAAACCTAGCAAAGTTTCAGTATGGGGATTTTTCAAGCTATTACATGTTCCTGCATGATGTTCGAAACTCAAAACAGAAAATCTTTCACTGTGGAAATGTTTAACTAATATTTCTGCATCAACATAATTCAGTTGTTTTCCCAGTCATGTTCTCCATAAATAGGATGCTTGTGAGCTGTGGCAGTGTAGCGTTTTCCTGTGTGGCGGGTTCTTTGCATATTTATATTTATCTTCCTGATTTCCTTCTTGAAGTTGAAAATTACTACCAGTTTCCCAATACTTCTCCAACTGTTATTTACATGAATTTCAGTGACAACGTGTAATTTGGCAAGGGAGGCCCTGGACTTGCTCCGAGAAAGAAAGGATGGCTTTGATATTGTAATCAGTGATGTGAACATGCCCGACATGGATGGCTTCAAGCTTCTAGAGCATGTTGGTTTGGAGATGGATCTACCTGTCATAAGTGAGTTTTGCTGTCCCCTGTATCTGTTGGTGCTATATGAAGCAGTTATCTTCTTTATAGTTTCAGTTTCCAAGTCTTCGTATTGAACTTTAAGCTGTAAACAATGAACCTATGCAGTGATGTCTGTGGACGGGGAAACAAGCAGGGTGATGAAAGGGGTTCAGCATGGTGCTTGTGATTATCTTCTTAAGCCGATAAGAATGAAGGAACTCCGAAACATATGGCAACATGTCTTCAGGAAAAGGATACATGAGGTAAGGGATATTGAAGGTCATGAAAGCCTCGAAGAACTTCAGATGATGAGAAGTGGAATAGAGCAATCGGATGATGGGTACTTCTTTAGTGGAGATCTGGTTTCAGGTAAGAAAAGAAAGGATGCTGATAACAAGCATGATGATAGAGTATGCGGTGATCCATCCTCTGTGAAGAAAGCGCGGGTGGTTTGGACAGTAGATCTTCATCAGAAGTTTGTGAAAGCTGTGAATCAGATTGGATTTGAAAGTCAGTTTACCATCTTCATTATTACTTATGAATCAGCTTAATCTTTTCCGAATCCTTTCACCGATAATATTTGTTTACTTGTGACATTATTTGCAAAACGCAGAAGTTGGCCCCAAGAAGATACTGGATTTGATGGGAGTGCCATGGTTAACAAGAGAAAATGTTGCCAGTCACTTACAGGTAAATGCAATCCTCTTTCTTTTGCTAAAGCGATAGTATTTATCACAAAGGATTGATGTTACCCGTTGTCAGCCACCTCTTAGTCTAAAGATTTGCCAGCATGGACTTATCTGTCCAGGACCAGGATCAATATTCTAACATCTCATTCCGCTGGAAAGAGATATTAAAGAACTGTTGGTCTTAGTCTAGGACAGGACAATCCTTGCTAGACCTGGAAAGCTGAGATCTTTGTATATTTAGTCATGAACTCAAAGTAGCCCATGTTTGCAGAAGCTTCTAATGTAACCTTTTCATAATCATTATCTGTGTTAATTTAAGAGGAGAAAGATCATGAGAAGTTACAATTTCAGAATCCCGACGAATTCTTTTTGAATGCTTTCAGAAGTATCGACTCTACTTGAGTAGGTTGCAGAAAGAGAATGAGTTAAAAGCCACATTTGGTGGGACAAAGAACTCAGATATCTCTTCAAAAGACCCCACTGGAAATGTTTGCCTGCAAAATTCAATCGCTCAGAATGCGACCACTGTGCAACAAAACATTCTAGCAAAAGAAAGTTATGCTGTTTCTGGGCAAAACATTCTGATCCATAACGATGAGCCAAAAATCTGCGAGGGAAACGGAAAAGTGATTCCTTCTATGCCGACGACAGTGTCCAAGAAAGCTTTATTCGGGGACACGGCTGATCTTGCAAAAAGCAGTACCTCAAGAATCAGTTTCAATCACTCTTTCGGACCACTGGATTCAGATGTAAAATCTGAACCTAAGATCCAAGCTGAATACTCCTGGAGCGCCGAAGTTCCATCGTTTCAGTTCAAACAAGAGCATACAGCACATTTCCATTCAGACCATGGGTTTGATCACCTTCCACTGCCCATGCATCACAACCAAGTTGATTCTTTGGAACGTAGTCTCGCACATAATCCTGGAACTTCAAGCAAAGAATCTGACACACGAGCACAAGCAGGACTCAACAATAGAAGAAACCAAGGCATCAAAAATGTAACTCAAGCCGAAAATACTGCTGCTTTGTTTTCTGTTCAACCTGAAAGCCACTTGACAGATTGTCATGCAATTGATCCAATCCAATGCTCCATCTGGAACTCAAAGAACCACTGCTTGCAGCAGAATCTATTCGATGATCTCCAATCTTCCCAGAGAAACTTGCTTGCTGGAACTGGATCGGCTCTTAGGTTGTGGGGTGAAGAATTCAATGATTATTCTTCTCAAGGTGATTTCTATCCACCGAATACTTTCCTTGGGAATATTGATCCATTTGGTTACAGTAATCACGAGCTCATTGCTGATGTGCCACCAAACTTGTATGAATCATTGAAGTTCGACTCTGAGTATCCGACTGATCCTGTGGAATATCCTATAGACCAAGGTCTATACATTGCATGATACTTTTACTTATTACTAGGATATGTAGTTTACTGGTTGGGTATCTTCCATTGAAGAAAGGTAACTTTCTAATTTACAAGTTACCTGGAGTGTAACAGAAACTATCTTCCGCTTTTGATGTAGTGGAACCCCTCGATGTTGCAGCATGTATCATAAGAAGACCGCGATACTAAGCATAATGAACAAGCATCTGTGAGCACTTGCACAAGAAGAAGGTGCCATGGTTAAATTCATACGTGAACACAAAAATTATGCGAAGTCTAACTATTCCTGTATATCTAATCCTAATCTGTGGTCCTTTTGTTTTTTTGGTTCAAGCCGCCTATGGCTACGGGATTACGTCTACTTAGGGAGAGGGGAATTCAGGGCTTCATTTCCATCAGATTAAAAAGAGACTTAAAAAAACCTTATTTCCACTTGTGGGTTGGTATTAGATAATCACCATCACAAGCCCACAAGATGAGAGACAAATTCCTCGTTTCCATTGAATTCTATACTTACCATCATAAGCCCCCATGATTGTAGCACATACTCACAATTAAGACGAGGAAACTTTGGGATGTTGCTCAAATCCTCAATTTTATCCAATATGGGGTGTACACATCATCTAACTGAGAAAAAATTAGGCTTATATGTTATCCATCATATCTGTTCAGAAAAAAAATTCTAACTAATGTATTTTCTTGATCAATCAACTGACGTGAACCTTTCAAATGATATCCTTGTTGTTAGGACGGTTGCAAAGGATTTTCCCTACAATGACATCTGTAACATTAATCCCAACAAAGGTATCAGCTCTGTGATTCAGACATTAAACTTTAATATCGAGTTGCCAACATATTGGACCGGATTAACTACTCAAATTCACAAAGATGGTCTTTTCAGGACTCAACCATCTGGAAACCCCATTGAAATGAAAATTGGCATCTGACGTGCCCTGTTGCTGAACCAAATTTCCACTCCTTACAGTAAACAACATTTCAATAAGATTAGCATACTTGATTTCTGGCTAGAAGACACTAAGTGACAATTCGACCTGTGTATTTATCCCATGAGCTGTCAACTAAAGACAGGTGCAATGATGTATTAATTGTAATAATAGACATGCCATAGAGATTTCATAGTTATACAGAAACCTTTCCCCTTGAAATGTAATGAACTCAAACATACAAGAAAATCACATTCTAAAATTGAAAAACTTTATATATATGATACATCATTTACATTCTCTTTATAACTTCTCATTCAACATTGATATCAAAAATCTTGGCACTGCTACTTGCCTTTGGTATGGTTATGTACAAGACACCATCCTTAACCTCAGCCTTAATTTTCTCAAACTGGACATTCTCAGGCAAAGCAATTCTACTACTGTACCTCCCATAGCTCTTAGGAGACCAATCCTCACCATTTTCTTCCTCATTTTCACTCCCTTTCTGGGGCGATTTCTCAGCCTTAACCACTAACATTTTCTCCTCAACCCAAACCTTCACGTCTTCTTTAGTCATTCCAGGCATATCGAACCTCATCTTGTATTCTGTTTCAGCTTCCTTGATCTCCCAGGGTGTTCTTCCCCTGCTGTAACCTACACTATCTGCTGGAGGCAACGGCGACGGCCATCCGCCGCTATAGGCAAAAGGGTCCTCCATCATTCTTTCCATTGTTTCCATCATTTGCTGCACTGTCCTAGCTGTTGGAAACCTGTCCCATAAACCTGGATAAAGCTAAAAGTAAGCTATTTTAAACAAAGAGAAAGAAAATGGAAATTTACATAAAGAAACTGTTGATCGAATATTCATACCTGTCGGGGCAACTGGCGCTGATCTTTTCCTCGGCTGCTGCTTGGTTGGTCTTTGAAGATGATCGAGGTTATCCCTGCCTTCGGCTGCCATAGCTCTGACTACATTCTGGGCCCAATTCCTGTCAGAAATTGGAGTCCTCAAGAAGTGGGAAGATCTTGATTGGAAAGGACTGGGATTGTGAGGAAAAAGGGCAGTTTGGGATGAGATGGGGTAGGAAATTGACAAGTTTGATAAACAGTGTGACATCTTTCTTCTTCTCCTCAGAGCTTCAACAATAAGCTTTTTGTTACAGGGTGAATTTCAGATTGCTGTCCTTGACTGTATGAGATACAGAGAGTTGGCTTCAGCATTTAAAGGGAAATTTGGACAGTTCTGGAAGGGATGGAGTAGCGTTGATTCACTTTCTGGACTTCTCCAGAAGTTCTTGGTATATACCTGTGGATGAGGATTGTGAACATGCTGGGAATTATTTCAAAGGAGGACTTTATACGACATCGTTTTCGTTGTTTTTTATTACATTATTGAAATTCGTTATGAGTTTATACTTTATGCATGTATATTTATCTAAATTTTCATAATACTAATCTGCATAAAAAAAAATATTTTCAATTTTTGCTTTTATTTTGTGATGGAATTTCATTTCCAGTAATAAATGTTGTTTTTAATTGACGTGAGACATTAGTCTCTAGCATTGCTTCCCGGCCAGGACATTGAGGAAAAAGAACCTATGATAAATTTTAAATTGTCTCACTCAAAATAGGAGGCATGTGAACTCAAAAAGTTGACAATATGGATAACATTGTTTGAACTTTACACCCAAGAACCATTTTCCTTGAATTTCTCATGGAAAGCTGCCCTCCAAGCAGCTGAAACCATCCCAGACAAAGGGGCTATCCATCCAATTCTGGTACAGATCCATGGGAAAATTCCCCACAGGCTCTTTGTTTTGGAACAGAACTGAAGACTCCATATCAAAAATCTTGGTACAAGAATTACTTCTGTCTTGATTTGAGCCACAAATCGGTGCCGACCCTTCTGTGTTTTCTTGCATTTGTGAGAATGAGACAGGTTCTTGATGAAATTCCACCTTCTGATGGATTTCTTCACTTTCTGCGGCAGAATATTGAGTGTTCTGCTCAATCGGCTTGTGGGTCGTCGGGTCTAACCCCATGAGTTTCATCTTCTTCTTGATCCTTGTATTCCAATGGTTCTTTATTTCGTTGTCAGTCCGTCCTGGAAAATGTGCAGCTATCTTAGACCACCTGATACATACCAGGATACAACATTGTCAAGAAATTATATCCGGAAATGAGTTAGAACCAAGAAAACGAAGAATTATAGGTATGATCGATGCTGGTTTACCTGTTGCCCAGTCGAGAATGAAGTTCAATGATCATATCTTCCTCTGCTTCTGTCAATGCGCCTCTCTTAAGGTCTGGCCTTAGGTAATTTATCCACCTCAGTCGACAACTCTTTCCACATCTCATCAAGCCTACAAAATTACATGCCTTAAATTGTCATACATCACACCTTTCATATGTAAATTTGCACAAACATGAAGTAGAATTTTCATCTGTTAGGACATAGAAGATATATATATAGCACACCTGCAAGTTTTGGGACGAGCCGCCAGCATTGTATTCCATTGTTGAGGATGAAGTTCATGAGCTTAGAATCTTCTTCCATCGTCCATGGACCGCGTCTTAGTCCAACCTTCTCGCAACAAGGTTGCCTTCCCATGACCAAAATCCCGTTCAGTAGTTGAGAATACTTGCAAATTTTATTACAATGTTATAACCAAGAATGCAGAAAAGAATTATCTTTTAGCATGCAAAAGTTAGGGTCTATATATTCATTCATGAAGAGTATTGTTTGCCGCAGCAAAGAAACCAAAAGAAAAGGGGCTGCTTTATATTGGAACCAAGATTCTTCCAGCTAATGCACAGATCAAACTACTGATTTCTTTATCAGCAGAAGCCATAATTGAGTCTTTTTTATGAAAAAAAGACAAAACATCATGCTTTATAACAAAAGGAATAATTGTGTAGTTCTATGTTACTACATTAATATTCAACTAATCAGTGCAGGATCGTTACATAGTTTGCACTAATGATTGAAAGTAGCCACTGTTAAGGTACATCGACTGCTGCTGCTAGAAACAGACGTGTGTCGTTGTCGTTGACATGTTTTTAAATTATCCCACAAAGTCTGCTCCCACTGAATTTTTGCAGAAAGTGCAAAGAACAAAAGATTTACAACAAGGCAGCTTCATTCATGGGGGGCAACTCTTCACTCATTAATGTTTGTTTCTCTATTTTAATTGTTTTTCTTGCAACTTTTGATTCTGCTAATGGGAATAATTACTCACCTTTTTTTATAATGAAACTTGTTTGTGTTTACGTTCTGTGTATCAAATCTTTATGTGATTCTTTTGAGTTTTTTTTTAGTTTAATTATGATTAGCTGCGTATGTGTCTTAATATATATTTTATATGCTTATGAGCATAATTAGTACGTGGAGTTTGAACAAACTTGTACAGCTTCCAGTTCCATGTACTTTAGTTCACTGTCTTGCTGATGATTAATCGTAGTACTTGATCAGAATTAACAACAAATATTCCTTCTTAAGATAATTATCGCACGATTAATGACATAATTATCTTGACTTTGATCTTGTTAAATCATAATACCTCAAAAGTCTTATATATACGGAGTTGACCTGCACTTTTAACATTATAAAAAAAATTATTTTATTCAAACACTTGAAAAATCTGAATAATTTGATTTGGGGAGGTTCATTTGGGCCATCGCCCCCTGTCCCCCCTTGCCAATTACTCGGATCTATTTATTTTTAATCATATTACATTGATTAATATAAATATATCTAATTTTCTCCGGGCCAATTAATAGCCACTAAAGGAATTATTAAATCTAAGGTTATTGTCCTTTATAATTATAATTTTACGATTCACTCCAAACTTTTTTCTTTTAAAATAATTCCCTTGATTGCGGCTATTTTTTCTTTCTTTTTTTTCTTTTTGTGGGTTTAGAAGAAATGGTATGAAGTGGAATATTAAGAGAGGTAATTAATGATTGCATTAAAGGATATTAATTGAGTTGATGCAGACAAATAGCAGATACTTCCGCCAGTAGTCTCTATTCTATTAATTAACTAGCTAAGATATTGATAAGGACCATCACTCTCCATTAATATTAAATAACAGCATAAAAACAATTAATATAATTAACACTAAAAAGAAATTTATATAAAATTGTAATTATAAACAATTAATAACACATATTTGGTAACATTAATCTAATGATAAAATATATATACATATATTTATCACTATATTTGTATTGTTTTTAAATCATTTCAGATGTATCACTAATATATATATATATATAATCATTAGTGAGATTTTAAACCAATTTGTCATCAATAAATTCATCACTCAAATATAATTTTATAGTGATAATTTTGAAATGTTCATTTAATATTTGACCACTAATTTAATAATATTTTCTTCCTTGAGTTTGTATGTGATTTACCAAACATGAAGTTGAGGAAGTGTCGGCAGGCAAACATATTGCACGCATATGTATATAAGAAAACAAAAACAAATGAAAAACAACTTCAAATCTTATTTAATTCGTATTATTTTGCTCTATTTTAGAGTATGAATCGTGGACATAAAATTCATCACATCAAAAATTCAATTTAATTACGTGGGGCACCTACGTTTCCTCAACTTCGAACCTTAATTGGACATGAAGCAATTTTGTTGAAAAACTTCAAGAAAAATAGAAATTAATTGAAATAAAATAATATATATATTTAACTTACAATAGTTCTTGAAATTAATTTCACCCTCTATCTCTTTATTCCAAATTAAATAATCCTATCAATATACTAAATTATCCGTATATGAGAAATTAGTTTTATTTTTTGACTTTGGATTATTCAATTATATACCCGTACAAGCCTTTCAGACGATAGTTTAATGATTTGAGCTCAAAATTTTTTAAGAAATATTCGAATTAGGATTTAGACGTGCATTGGTGTATTCATTTTAAAAATAAAATAATATGATGGATACGCGTAAAAGAAAATAGAATAAAAGCGTGTTTTACTTGAAAAGAACCCAACTAAGTAAGATCAAAATTTTCTTGGCAAAAGGGGGTCTTCCCCTTCAGATCATGATTGCACTCCCACAAAAGGAAAGAAAAAAAAATAAAAATAAAAGCAATTTCAACTGTTAAAAGTTTGAAAATCATCAATTTATGTTAGTTGGAAAGCCGCCAAACGCACTAGGCGATTTTGATCATCATCTATATCAGGAAAAAAAAATCATAATTATACAATTATTCAGCGCATCATTCCTCAATAATTTTCCAATTCACGCGTTGAGTAGTAACTTAGTATACATAATTATTAACTTTCAGATCAAATAATGACCGATTTAGAAAATGTAACACGACCAAATATTAGGTGCACCCAATTGAGAACAATTTTATTTCATCATTTATTATTATGAAGTATAATGTCACTTTCATTCTTATTTTGTCCTCCTTAGCCATGATTAGCTACGGGGCTTTCATTGTAAATTCCCGCCTTCGGGTGTTCATTGACGCATGTAACTATTACATTCACCGAGTATTTTGTATTCTACATTATACCATGTTGATTGAGATGATAATGATCAACAAAATTATTGATTGATGCATTTTAGTTAGGGTAAGTTCGGTCCTATAAAAATAAGCAATGATTTTGGATATTTTCCAGTGGGTTGATGTATGATTGTGATATGAGTGGTGTCGCAATTTTGTGGTAATTACAAAATGAATATTTCATGGTTAATGTCATTGCATGAAATTGGTTTGGCTGGATATGCTTATGTATATATTTAAGCTAATTAGCTATATTTATTGAGTAGACAATTCATTACTTGAATTGGAAATTTTAGCTGTATAATTATAGAGATACTAGTGCTTCATTGAATTTGTATTTTGAGTTATAGAGATACTATAGTCTTTCAGTTTTCCTCCTGTAACTTAGGGTTTTTCACTTTTGATTCTATTGGTTACAAAATTCTCACTTTTGGTCCCGTAATTTTTAAAAAGTAGTTCTTTTGGTTCCATGACACATTTTCATTATATATTTTAATAGAACATGACACATGGTTGTTAGAGCATTTACACTTTTAGTCCCATATATTACATGATTCTTAACTTTCAAAAAGTAGCACTAACGAGAAGGTGTAATGGGACTAAAAGTGCTATTTTTTTTAAAAAAAATTACAGGACAAAAGTTAAAATTTCGTAACCAATGGAATTAAAAAATTAAAAGACCTTGAGTTATGGGATGAAAAATGTCTTTGAATCTAAACTATATGCTATATTTTATTTTTGAAAACTAATTACGCTATATAATTATTTATGAAAAATAGAATTTGATAGATCACATTTATATTCCTGATCACACGAAATAGTGTTGATGCTTAGCTAAATTAATTCATTAACTGCATGCATACCAACTTATATATAACTAAAATAATGAGGGAAAAAAAGGCGATGGTTCAAAAATCAAAGTCTTCCATCATCTCTCCCACTTAATTAATATTGATGTAAACATTATTAGTTTGACATTTTAGCAAAAGTTTGAATTATATTTTCAATACATAAATTAATGCAAGACGGAGAGCCAAAGGATAAGGATCCCAATCAGACATTATAGTTTATGACTTCACACAGGAGTTGTCACTTTGCAACTAGACTATATATAACATTGGACTTCCCATACAATTTCAATTGCCTGCATTCACATTTTCACAGTAATTTTACTGAAAACATAGCTATCCACAACCCCTTCTCACTAATTATCTCATGCAGCTCCAGTCTATATATACCCACTTTCCACATACTGGGATTATCATCATTTCCAGAAACGAAAAAAAAAAATAATAAATCAAAGTTTCTGTAGCATCCCTTTTTCAGACAATGGAGATTGAAATTGAAGTGGTCTCCAACGAAACCATCAAGCCCTCCTCTCCAACCCCGGAATCACTGCGAAAATACCAGCTTTCGTTTCTTGATCAGATTGCCCCTCCTATTTTCATGCCCCTGGTTTATTTCTATCCAGCCGATGCCAAATTCTCCAGCCCTGAAAAATCAAACCATCTAAAGAAGTCTTTATCTCAAGTATTGTCAAGATTCTATCCCCTGGCAGGCCAACTCATTGATGATCTATATGTCGACTGCAACGATGAGGGGGCGCCCTACGTCGAGGCTGTAGCTAATTGCAGTCTTTCACAAGTCGTCACGAATCCAATCCCTAAGAACATGGACAAATTTCTCCCGTACAAGGTGGATGAAGTGCAAAATCTTGGCATGGCTGTTCAAGTTACTTATTTCCAGTGCGGTGGGACTGCAGTTGGGGTACTCATATCGCACAAGATTGCTGATGCATTATCGTTATTCCTGGTGGCCAACACGTGGGCTGCTGTTGCACGAAATGGGAACTATGACGACGTGCCCAGCCCCAAGTTCGAGGGGGCCAAGATTTTCCCGCCGCGGGATGCTGCCGGGTTCAAGCCAAGTACAGGAATTGTGAAAGAACAACTTGTCACCAAAATCTTTACGTTCCCCGCCTCCAAAATCTCCGCCCTCCAGGAAAGATACTCTGGCGGGACCGCGGAATTACCACAACGGCGGCCAAGCCGGGTGGAGGCCTTGTCAGCTTTTATATGGACCCGATTCATATCCGCCACACAAATGAAAGCAGACCCGAACAAGATCTACACTGTGCACCATGCAGTAAACCTTAGAACTCGCCTGGATCCGCCGTTGTCTGAGTACCATTTCGGCAACATAAGCCGGCTGGCAATAGCCATGCCATCTGTGGGAGTCGACGGCGGCTCTGAGCTATTGCAGAAAGTAAGGGAAGCCATAAGGGCCGTGGACGGTGAATACGTGGCTCAGCTGCGGCAGGGGGATAAGCATTTGAATTTTCTTAAGGAGAGAATGGCTCAGGCTAATAAAGGCGAACTGGTCACGTTTAACTTCACCAGCTTGTGTAGGTTTCCGTTGTACGAAGCGGATTTCGGGTGGGGAAAGCCAGTTTGGGTGGGGTCAGCCGGGCTGGTGTACAAGAATCTGGTAACTTTCATTGATACAGCGGCGGGGAATGGAATAGAGGCATGGATTAATTTGAAGAAAGAGGATATGGAGAAGTTTGAAGCTGATTTAGAGCTGCAAGAGTTTCTTTAAAAGCCAAGAGCCTTGGAATTCACAACTCGCAGATTGTAGCTTGATTTCATGCGTGTTGATGAATATTATGGAAGTAGTTGCAATAGTTGTACGTACTTCTGGAACAACGATAGTCTGTATAAAAAATTGTAGTTTGATATAAATAATTAATTATTTAATATGTATAATATATTTGTCAAGTAATTAATATACATCACATTTGTTATGTGATTAATTATTTTGGATCATATCTGATATAAATAAAAAAAAATTCAAGTGTACCATAAAAATAAAATTTGATATATAATGTTTTGCGAAAGAATAGCAACTTTTTTATAAGGTTATTGTCTTTATTTTTCCTCTTTCTCTAATTTCGAATTAAATAATTTTTTTCTTAAAAAAATATTTTTCATATATAAGTACTTATTGTTAATATTGTATTAATAAATTATATCACCTATTTTTTTTTATAATAATTTATGTTTTTTATGTTATATTTTATATATACACATCAACTACATATTTTAAATATATATATATGATGTACTTACAAACTTTCATGCTTAACAAATATACTAAATTACTAGGGATAATTACACTCTCCTCTTTTAAGAATAGTGTAATTACAAGTAGAGTATTTATGGTTTGAAAAAATATACCTACCTAGCCACAAAAATATTAATATTCTCTGCCTCCAAAATCTCCGCCCTCCAGGAAAAGTACTCGGGTGGGGCCACCGAGTTCCTGCAAAGGCAGCCAAGCTGGGTGGAGGCCCTGTCGGCTTTTATATGGACCCGGTTCATATCCGCCATGGAAATGACGAAAGCAGACCCGAATAAGATCTACACCGTGCACTATACAGTAAACCTTAGACCACGTCTGGATCCATCGCTATCTGAGTACCATTTTGGCAACACAAGCTGGCTGGCAATAGCCATGCAAACCATTGAAGCGGACGGCAGGTCTGAGCTATTGCGGAAAGTAAGGGAAGCCATAAGAGCCATGAATGGAGAATACGTGGCTCAGCTGAGGCAGGGGGATAAGCATCTGATTTCATTACAGAGAGAATGGCTCAGGCTAATAAAGGCGAGCTGGTCGCGTTTACCTTCACAAGCTTGTGTTGGTATCCGTTGTACGAAGCGGATTTCGGCTGGGGCAAGCCGGTTTGGGTGGAGATGTTGTACAAGAATCGGTATTTTTTACGGATACAGCGACGGGGGATAGAATAGAGGCACGGATTAATTTGAGGAAAGAGGATATGGGGAAGTTTGAAGCTGACTCACAGCTACAAGAGTTTCTTTCCAATACCTAAAACTTTGGAATTTGGCAACTCAGAGATTGTAACTTGATCTTGATTTTATGCGTGTTAATGAATATTAGGGGAGCGTTTGCCATAGTTGTACGTACTTGTGCAACAATGATAATTTCAATAATTTAAATAGTTTTGTAGACCAAAAGAGTAATATATTTGTTATATAAGTAATGTATATATTAATTGCGTTCAGTCAAACTTAATATATATTAATAAAAAAAATTCAAATGAAAAGTAAAAATAAAAGTTTATACATAATGTTTGGCGAAAAGTTAAATAGCCTCGTCATCAACAATTTTAGGTAATTCTCTTTATTTGGCTTCTTGTGCAGGACCACAATATTTACAAATTTTCGACACATTTAATTGATATCAAAACTGTAGAACGATATCGGTCTTGTTTCCATAAAATATAATTGAAATTCAAATTTCATCATAATTTCTCTACCTACACTATAAAAAATTATGTCAATAGTTACAAAAATTACAATTGGTGATCACCAATAAATTTAGCAATAAGAATTTCAAGTTTTTGTAATTTCACAATTAACATTAAAAAGGGAATATTTCATTGTTACAATTAGAAATAAAATTTCATGTTGCAAAATTCCTAGTTGGCTTTAGTAAAAAAAATTGAAAAAGACTTGCTAAATTCTCATAGCTGAAAATTTTGGAAAAAATAATATAAAACATACCAAAAGAATTCATTGCAAAATATATTGTGACATTAAATTGAAAAACCTTTATTGTGACATTACAACCTATATTTGTATATAAATACAAGTTTTAAATAATTAAATTTCAATTAACTGGATCCAAACGAAAAAAAAAGTTTGTAGTAAGAATATTCATTTTATAATAAAAAATTCAATTTAAAATGTATAATAAGTTAGAATTTTCCTTTTGATAATTTAAGTTAGAATTGAATTTATTCTCCAAAAATTAACTAAGTGGGCTGCTCTACTTGTTCCGTTTCCTTTTTTACTCAAGAAAACTCCATTACAAACAACTCCACAAAGCCCACAAAACCAACAAATCAAATTGGAAATCTGCATAAGTGGACCAAACATGTTCTGTTAGGTCATGAACTAAGAAATTGGGAATCACTTAAATTTCCTCATAGCCAAGAGAATTCTCTCATTATATATTTAATTGAATTAAAAGTATTATGTATCATTGACGCTCCTTTACTTTTTCTCCTCGTACTAAGTGAATGATAAGATTATTCTTTACTAAATAAATACAAAACTTTTTCCCCTGGCAAATAGAGAAATAGCAGAAATCTAGATATAATCATAGTTCAAAGTATCAGGGATATCGGATAATATTAGCCGATACATGCAGGTGTCCATCCGATAATGAACAACGTGAATGCTTGAAGAAACAGCTGGAGAAAACAAGAAATTAGTAAGGTTGTCCCAAGGAATTTTGGTGACAGAGAATTACGTGGATTCGTAATGTTTCAGAATATGTATCCCATGCATGTATATTAACCCTTGCCAGAAATTATGACAATCGGTTCTCTAAGTTGGTACATTTAACTTTTTTTTCTTGGTTTGATTCACCAACTTCATCGTTCAAAACTCAAGACTAAATCCTTTTAAAAAAAAATA
This sequence comes from Sesamum indicum, assembly GCF_026168435.1. Classification (NCBI taxonomy): domain Eukaryota; kingdom Viridiplantae; phylum Streptophyta; class Magnoliopsida; order Lamiales; family Pedaliaceae; genus Sesamum; species Sesamum indicum. The sequence goes on from NC_142658.1 coordinate 22,862,277, forward strand.
AAAGACTCAAGAGTAAATGTTTGTCAAGTGTGATAATGTTTTATCTTCTCTTTCCTCTCTACTGTATTCTTATAAAGTACATGTGATATTTGGAATTCATCTGTATTACTTTTGTTAAATTATGCTACAAGGTAATATTTTTTTAATTGAGTCAAATATTAGTCTAAACTATGATTCTTGAAGTTCCCATACAAATGCTTAAAAAGATCATATACTTGACAGTAATATTTTTATGTTTAAATTTTTTAAACGCTTTTATGATTAATTTTATCAATGTTTAATATGATTAAAAAAAAACTTAGTTTGTAATACTATGTAGTAATTTTGTGATGGTTAAATTCTTTTATTATTTTAACTATTTTTAAACATTGTAATATATTTTTATCGTATCGTCCGATAATATTCCAATATGTCATGATCCATGTAAAATAATACCTGTTATTATTATCATCGATATCGCGACTTTAAAAGTGTGACGTGAGAACCCTTAGGTAATGGTATTTAGCTACTCTGTAAAATTCCTTTTATTTATTTTTATTATATTATAAAAAGAAATGGGTACGATCCTGTAATTTAATTAAACAACTTACTTTATAACTCGCATATATATATATATATATATATTTATATATTTCTAATTGAAATATTATTATTATTATTAAAGAAATCAATGCAAGTATATTGCAAACTTTGAGTTATAACCAATATTTCTATTTCAACATGTAGGAACACATTTTCGTTATATATTTTAATGGAACATGCCACGCGTGTGGCACGTGGCTATTAGAGCTTTTACACTTTTGGTCCCGTATATATAGGAATTTTACATTTGGTCTCATAACTTTAAAAAAGTAGCACTTGCAGTCCCATGCACTTAATAATTACATAGTTCCGTTAAACATCTAACCAAAAATGCTTTTTTTTTTTTTAAAGTTATAGGACAAAAAGTAAAAATTCCGTAACCAATGGAATCAAAATCATAAGTTATGAGACGAAAAATATCTTTGAATCTGAACTATCTGCTATATTCCATTTTTGAAAACTAATTACGCTATATATTTATTTATGAAAAATAGAATTTGATATATCACATTTATATTCCTGATCACACCAAATAGTGTTGATGCGTAGCTAAATTAATTTATTAGCTGCAGGCATACCAACTACTTCCGTGAACTTACATGTAACTAAAATAATGAGGGAAAAAAAGGCGATGGTTCAAAAATCAAAGTCTTCCATCATCTCTCCCACTTAATTAATATTGATGTAAACCCTTTATTTGTTTAACATTTTAGCAAAAGTTTGAATTATGTTTTCAATACATAAGACGGAGAGCCGAAGGATAAGGATCCAATCAGATATTATAGTTCATGACTTCACACAAGAGTTGTCATTTTGCAAGTAGACTATATATAATATTGGATTTGACATTCAATTTCAATTGCCTGCATTCACATTTTCACAGTAATTATACTGAAAACATAGCCATCCACAACCCCTTCTCATTAATTATCTCATGCAGCTCCAGTCTATAAATACGCTGTTTCCACATACTGGGATTTCATCATTTTCAGAAAGGAAAAAAAGTAGTAATAAATTAAAGTTTCTGTAGCATCCCTTTTTCAGACAATGGAGATTGAAATTGAAGTGATCTCCAACGAAACCATCAAGCCCTCCTCTCCAACCCCGGAATCACTGCGAAAATACCAGCTTTCGTTTCTTGATCAGATTGCCCCTCCTACTTTCATGCCCCTGGTTTATTTCTATCCAGCCGATGCCAAATTCTCCAACCCTGAAAAATCAAACCATCTAAAGAAGTCTTTATCTCAAGTCCTGTCAAGATTCTATCCCCTGGCAGGCCGACTCATCGATGATCTATATGTCGACTGCAACAACGAGGGGGCGCCCTACGTGGAGGCTGTAGCTAATTGCAGTCTTTCACAAGTCGTCACGAATCCAATCCCTAAGAACATGAACAAATTTCTCCCGTACAAGGTGGATGAAGTGCAAAATCTTGGCATGGCTGTTCAAGTTACTTATTTCCAATGTGGTGGGACTGCAGTTGGGCTACTCATATCGCACAAGATTGCTGATGCATTATCGTTCTTCCTGGTGGCCAACACGTGGGCTGCCATTGCACGAAATGGGAACTATGACGACGTGCCCGGTCCCAAGTTCGAAGGGGCCAAGATTTTCCCGCCGCGGGATGCTGCCGGGTTCAAGCCCAGTACAGGAATTGTGAAAGAAGAACTTGTCACGAAAATCTTTACGTTCCCCGCCTCCAGAATCTCCGCCCTCCAGGAAAGATACTCCGGCGGGGCAGCGGAATTACCACAGCGGCGGCCAAGCCGGGTGGAGGCCTTGTCAGCTTTTTTATGGACGCGGTTCATATCCGCCACACAAATGAAAGCAGACCCGAACAAGATCTACACCGTGCTACACGCAGTAAACCTTAGAACTCGCCTGGATCCGCCGTTGTCTGAGTACCATTTCGGCAACATAAGCCGGCTGGCAATAGCCATGCCATCTGTGGGAGTCGACGGCGGCTCTGAGCTATTGCAGAAAGTAAGGGAAGCCATAAGAGCCGTGGACGGTGAATACGTGGCTCAGCTGCGGCAGGGGGATAAGCATTTGAATTTCCTTAAGGAGAGAATGGCTCAGGCTAATAAAGGCGAACTAGTCACGTTTAACTTCACCAGCTTGTGTAGGTTTCCGTTGTACGAAGCGGATTTCGGGTGGGGCAAGCCGGTTTGGGCGGGGTCGGCCGGGCTGGTGTACAAGAATCTGGTAACTTTCATTGATACAGCGACGGGGAATGGAATAGAGGCATGGATTAATTTGAGGAAAGAGGATATGGAGAAGTTTGAAGCTGATTTAGAGCTGCAAGAGTTTCTTTCAAAACCAAACAAAATGTTTGAATTTGTGTTTTGAATGTTATATTTTGAGTGTTGGAGATACAGAAAGAAAAATAAAGATAAATAAGTATGTGTTGAAAGTAAAGTTTTATTTACCTTTGTTGTGTTATGTCTATTCCTTTTAATTGGATTAGTATTTTCTACATTTATTAATTTGAAGTCTAGAAGACAATATATGATCGACCAATGTTTTTTCTTTACATGTTATTGGTGTTTTTGCTTTAAAGGGTAAATTTCAAATATTTTATTTTTAGGTTTATTTTTATTATCAATACATCTTATTCTTTAATTAATTGTAAATATTTTCTTAAAATTACACATACCTCAATAAATTTTTCCTATAATGAGTTTGTACTTTTAGAAGGATATTTTTGGGCGAAAATGCAGTTTATGCCCCTATGTTTTGTTGAAATAGCTAAAAACCCCTTATATATTTTTAAAATAGGCTAAAACCCCTTGTATTTTGTAAAGTTCAGCAAAAAAATACCCCTTTTGTTAGTAATTAAGGAAGGTGCATTACACGTGCTCATTGTGCGCTTGGGGATATTTTTTTTTTAGCTGCTTTTGACCTTATTTTTTTAGGAATTTTTTACTAAAATACCCTCATACTATTTATATATTTCACATGTACATCCTTTATTTGTTTTTAGTGATTTCTTTTTTACATTTTCATCTATCCAAAAAATAAAATATTTCTTAAATATGTTTAGTTAAAAATATGAAAAAACTATAAAATTATTTAAGTTTTATAATTTAAATTAAAATATTAAATTAACATCATACTATAAAAATTAATATAGTAAATTTATTTTTCAAATTTAAAATATCTTAATTAATAATTATAAAAACCCTTTTAGCCGGAAAACCCCTTTTGGAATTAGAACTGCATCGACAATAAAATGGGAAGGGACCTTTTGTGAATTAAAAGTGAAAGAAGATATGATTTTTTCCTCTTTAAAACATAAGAATCTTATGCCAATAGAGTAATGTTATATTATGACTTAAATTTACTAATTTATTCTGTAGAGGGTTTTAGTAGCTATATATTTAATTGTCAAGGATTTATTGATGTTGGGTACGTAGAATGAGTCAATATATTTACATACAAGTGTTGGTTTATTTCATATATAGTATTGAGTAGTTAGCTTCCTTTTTGTATAGATTGATTGGGTGTGAATTGAGTGATAGCTTTTGTGAGTATTTTATATTATGTCATATATATAAGTCAATGTAATTTATAATGCAATTTGACGGTAGATGGTGAAAACATATGTTTAGTTAAAGCGTTTTGAAATGGTTTTATGGTGATATAAATATATCAAATTGAAAGGTGAAAAGGACAAAAATATATATTTTGTAAGGTGTAGATGTTGAATAATTGTGAGGAAGAATCCAACATTTGCAGGATATAATTCATAATTAATCTGCAAATATTATACTTTTGGGGTGCAAAATAAAGGGTAAATTACAATTATCTCTTCTAAGATTTGATATAATTACGAATACCCCTTGTTATTTGAAATATTGCAAATACTCTCCGATTTTAGTGACCATCTAATAATTAACCCAATCTGTTAAGATTTTATTTATTTTTTATGGTGAACAGATAAAAAAGCCTTTGTGGACGAAGAATTATAATTTTATTTATTTTTTTATGGACTAAGTGAATAATTTTTTAAATGTTTCATCCAATCTGTTTGATTTTTTTTAAGAAATACAAAAGGGCAAAGTTGATAATTTCATACCTCCATCCAAAAATTATATTATCTCATCAAATATCAGAGGGAGTATTTATAATTTTTCAAATAACAAGGTGTATTCATAATTATGCCTAACCATAAAGGAGGTCATTGTAATTTACCTAAATAAATATGAAATATATTATCACTACAATATTAATTTAGCAATTAACTAATTTGTAATAAGGATTATGGAAATATTAAAAATAATTTATTGTCTTTCCTTATGCCCAAGATTGTAGTGTTAACCATTATATACTACATTAATTTCTAAGTTGTGGAAAATAATTTGACCAATCCCCTAACAGTAATTCTCTCGGATTTCCTCTACCCCCAACGCTCCAGATTTAACGCCCCCTTGATGAAAGGTTAAGAAGTTAACGGCAGTAGTACGAGACTCTTTTATATGGTACCAAACTTAGTCAATTGAAAGACAAATTGGTCATCTTTTGTGCAAATTTGGAGAGAAGAAAAGTCACCTTTCTTCCCTCCAAAAGATGGCCAACTTGTCTTCCACATCATAATTTTAGCCACATAAGATTATAGATCAACAAAAACGCATCTAGGTGTCATGCCATGTCACTTTTCCGGCACAAATTATAAATTCAATCAACTGGAGGACTAAAGCTAATCAATTTTGCAAGTTACTGGAGTTAATAAAAAATGGGCATACTTATAGGATTAAAATTAAAATTGGGCATACTTAACAGATTAAAAAAATATTTTTTCATATATAATATATATACGTGGCTGCCTCAATGGCAACGACAACATTCACCACCAACTTCTGGGCAACAATTACTATTGCCCAGTGGAAAAAGGGGCGTCACCGTCACCAAAGCAGGGGGTTTAGCCGCTGTCACCTTAGTTGGGCGACGACGACGACAACGCCCTTTCTTTGGTCGCCAGATCTAATGCGAGTTGCCGTCACCTAATGATGCCCCTCTTTTGGGCAACCTATTGCCCCTTTCATGCTGGGCCATGACGAGGTCACCTAGAGATTGGGTGGCATGGCGGTTGGCCATCGCCGCCATATTATATTATATATAATATATATGTATTTATATATATAATTGTGTATATATAAAATAATTATATACTTTTTTATATATAAATTATGTAACTTTTCACCCAAAAATTCATGTAATTGTCATATCACGTTTTATTTTTTTATTAAAGCAATGTAATTGTCACGTCATACAGGATTAGCTACTAAAATCATTTCCCCCAATTTCAAATGCCACATCCATTTTTCAGAAATTCGACTACTATTATTTGGAATTGAGCAAATTAAAAAATTAAAGGACTATTTTGAAATCCTAAAAAGTTAAAAGATTAAAATAAAAACAAAGACTAAAGTTAGAGGATAAAAAACGCCCTAAATCTCTTGCATTAACTATGGCTAAAAGAGTGTGGTAGAAGCATAGTTAATACTTCGGAATGCTACGTTCGGTCCCTCAAATTTTTGTTTAGAATAACTTTAATTTCTCAAATTCATTTCTTGATATTAGCATCTCTAAACTCAACTTTTGTTCAATTTGGTTGTTTTTGGGCAAATATATATGGTCGGATTTTGACTTTTTGGAGGATAAAATGATAAATTTAAATTTGATTGTTTCATGTTAATCGCTTGATGAGTCTGTAACATTATTAAATTGGTTTTTTAATAAAATTTCTTTTTTTTATATGTTGAATATGATGTATATATAAGATTATGTTGTGAATATAATGAAAATTTCAACTCTTTTGAACTTATATAAAATTAAAGAAGATAAGGTGATAGTTAAATTGGTTTGACATTTGAGAAAAAGCTTCAATCATCGTCCATTAAATGAAAGTCGAAGGATAAGGTATAAATGGCTACTTATATATATAGAATTGCATCCCAATCAGACAATATTATATAGGAGTACATGACCTCACACGGGAATTGTCAATTTGCAAGCAAAATATACTACATGACTTCACCTTCTACTCATCATACACAACACCTATCTACCGAGCTAGCTCCAGGCTATATATACCCCAGTTTCCATATATTGGGATTATCATCATTTTCCGAAAACATAATAATAAATCAAAGTTTCTGTAGCATTCGATTTTCAGCCAATGGAGATTGAAATTGAAATGATCTCCCAAGAAATCATCAAGCCCTCTTCTCCAACCCCGGAATCACTGCGAAAATACCAGCTCTCGTTTCTTGATCAGATTGCCCCTCCTATTTTCATGCCCGTCGTCTACTTCTATCAAGCCGATGCCAAATTTTCCAACCATGGAAAATCAAACAATCTAAAGAAGTCTTTATCTCAGGTCCTGTCGAGATTCTATCCCCTGGCAGGCCGCCTTGTCGATAATCTATACGTCGACTGCAACGATGAAGGGTCGCCCTATGTCGAGGCTGTTGCTAATTGCAGTCTTTCACAAGTACTCACGAATCCAGTCGTGAAGAACATGGACAAATTTCTACCCTACAAGGTGGACGACGACGTGCAAAATCTTTGTGTGGCTGTTCAAGTTACTTTTTTCCAGTGCGGTGGGACTGCAGTTGGGCTAGTCATATCGCACAAGATTGCTGATGCATTATCGTCCTTCCTGGTGGCAAACACGTGGGCTGCCGTCGCACGACATGGGAACTATGATGACGTGCCCGGCCCCAAGTTTGAGGGGGACAAGATTTTCCCGCCGCGGGATACTGCCGGGTTCAAGCCAAGTACAGGAATCCTGAAAGAAGAACTCGTCACAAAAATCTTTACATTCCCAAACTCCAAAATCTCCGCCCTCCAGGAAAGGTACTACGGCGGAGCCGCACAACGGCGGCCAAGCCGGGTAGAGGCCCTGTCAGCTTTTATATGGACCCGATTCATATCTGCCATGGAAATGAAAGCACACCCAAACAAGATCTACACCGTGCTACACGCAGTAAACCTTAGACCTCGTCTGGATCCGCCGCTGTCTGAGTACCATTTCGGCAACATATTCCGGTTGGCAATTGCCAGGCCAACCGTGGGGGCTGACAGCGGCTCTGAGCTATTGCAGAAAGTAAGGGAAGCCATAAGAGCCGTGAACAGAGAATACGTGGCTCAGCTGCAACAGGGAGATAAGCATTTGAATTTTCTAAAAGAGAGAATGGCTCAGGCTATTAAAGGCGAGCTGGTCACGTTTAACTTCACAAGCTTGTGTGGTTATCCGTTGTACAAAGCGGACTTCGGGTGGGGCAAGCCGGTTTGGGTGGTTACATTGACCGGCCTGATGTACAAGAATCTGGTAGCTTTTATGGATACCGCGATGGGGGATGGAATAGAGGCACGGATTAATTTGAGTAAAGAGGATATGAAGAAGTTTGAAGCTGATGCAGAGCTGCAAGAGTTTGTTTCAAACGCCAAAACTCTTGGAATTCACCACTCGCGATTGTAGCTTGATTTCGTGCGTGTTGATGAATATTATGGGAGCATTTGCAATAGTTGGACCCATGATAATCCGTACAAAAGTTGTAATTTGAATGAGTGTTCTGTATGTAATAAATAACCAGTTACATAATAAGTATAATAAATTTATAATATAAGTTATGTATATATTTCTTGTATAATTAATTAAATTATATATATATATATATTGTGTGATTGATTATATTCAATTGAATATTGATATGTAAAGGTCAAAAAAATTTAAACTTGATCGTACATAGGAATAGAAGTTGATATATAATTTTGGCGAAAAAATAAATAGCCTCACCATCAACTTTTGTCTCTGTTAATTAGGTTATAATGTTAAAAATATCAAACTGATATTAACAATGTTGCCAATTCATTCTGAAAGAATATATATATATATATATATATATATATATTAATTGATGTTGAAAGAAGTGATTATTCAACATGACAAACTTCTACATTCCCTAGCTATATATCTCTAATGTCATTAAATCACATATGCATGCATTTATCATTAATTGTCATTAGCGATGTATTCAACCATTTTATCATCAATAGATGCATAAAAGCTATATACTAAGAAGAATAAAAAAGATAACTACCAAAAAGAAGCTACGAAAAACCCATGATAAATGGACAAGTAAAAAAAATAGTTGATTAATTTAAAATTTATAACAAAAAAAGGAACGTCATAATTAAATAATTAAGACGCAAAAGGAGTACTCTCACTCACTTAATAATAAAATATAGATATTTTTAAAAATTAAAATAAAATTTTAGTGGTTAGAAAAAGAGAAGTTGAAAACAAGAAATTAATAAGATTGTCCCAAGGAATTTTGGTGACAGAGAATTACATGGATTTGAAATGTTTCAGAATATATATCCCATGCATGTATATTAACCCTTGCCAGAAATTATTACAATCGCTTTTAATTTTTACTCTAAGTTGGTATATCTAACTATTTTTTCTTGGTTTGATTCACCAACTTCGTCGTTCAAAACTCAAGACTAAATCCTTTACAAAAAACTAAAAGACTCAGAGTAAATGTTTATCAAGTGTGATAATGAATGTTTTATCTTCTCTTTCTCTCTACTGTATTTTTATCAAGTACATGTGATATTTGAAATTAATCTGTACGTATTACTTTTGTTAAATTATGTTATAAGGGTAATATTTTTTTAATTGAGTTAAATATTAGTCTAAACTATGAGTCTTGAAGTTCCCATACAAATGCTTATATACTTGACAATAATATTTTTATGTTTAAATTTTTTAACGCTTTTATGATTAATTTTATCAATGTTTAATATGATAAAAGAAATTAGTTTGTAATATTATGTAGTAATTTTGTGATAGTTAAATTCTTTTATCATTTTAACTATTTTTACATATTGTAATATATTTTTACTGTATCATCCGATAATATTTTGACATGTCATGATCCATGTAGAGTAATACCTATCATTATTATTGCCGATACTGCAACTTCAAACCACGACACGAGAACCCTTAGCTAATGATATTTATTATAAAAAGAAAAGGGCATGATCCTATAATTTAATTAAACAGCTCACTTTATAACTTGCATATATATATATATATATATATATTTGTAATTGAAATTCAATATTCTGTTCTTTTTATTTCATTTATTCAAATAAATATATTATTATTATTATTATATTATAATACTATCACATATATACAGGCCTCAAAGCAAACTCATCTAGTCTGTCATATATCACTTGAACAATCAACCATTCTTTAGAAACCTGATACATAGTTTATTTGTTCTTGGAAATGGGTTTCATCTGATGGATGTTGTAGGAACGAGACGGGTTGGTCTCAAGACTCAGATAATGTGAAAACATGCAATGCATGTCAAAGACTCTTTGTGTGGACAGCCAATTAAGGCAAGGGACAATTAATTACTTAATTATATATCAGTATATATAATCAGCTTTTCTAACACCCAAATTACTTAGTGCTGTTCAAACGCACAACTAATTAACGTTGCTCTCCTTGTTTGGTGCTGCAATCCGCCATGGGAATTGGGATTAAATTGTTTGTAGCGTAAAAAATTGCTGCTGACTTAATTGACTTATCATAACCCAACACTATTTCGGTTGCCTGAACAGCATTTTAATTAACCCAGGTTGCCTGAATTCACCGGGGAATGGGATCAACAATTATAAGAAGTTAGACTATGGATGATGATGATGTCTGTCCTGTCTGCATACAGTTACACATATACAGGACATCGCCCTTAACTAATGGCTTACCAACCCCAACCCAATATATAATCCACTTAATTACAGCTAACATTCTCAAAATGGACGGTTTGGACTATAAATATATATATATATATAAATTGTAAAGTTATACTTTTTAGTCCCATAGAATTTTTCAGGATTTTACTATTTATTTGTCAAGGATTTATTTGTGTTGGGTAGAATTAGTCAATATAGTTATATAGAAGAGTTGGTTTATTTAATAGTATTATTGGCTAGCTTCCTTTTTGTATTGATTGATTAGGTGTGTATATATATTTTATATTATGTCATATATAAGTCAATGTAATCTAATAATGCAATTTGCGGTAGATATAAGTACATCAAATTGAAAGGTGAAAAGGACAAAAATATATATTTTCAAGATATAGATGTGGAATAATAATTGTTAGGAAAGAATACCAAAATGCATAATCTGCAAATATTCTGCTTTTGGGGGTTGAAAATTAAATGAAAAATATTTATCACTGCAGTATTAATTAATTATAGCAATTAACTAATTCATAATTATAAGGAATATGTAAATATTAAGAATAATTAATTCGTCTTTCCTTATGCCCAAGATTGTAGCATTAACCATTATATATTACAATTCTAGGCTGTAGAAAATAATTTGATCATTTACTAGGGATTTAAAGTGTAGCTTGTAATAATGAGAGTACTGCAATTTTTATACTATAATATAGGGCAGTTTGCAACCTTAGCATGATACTTTTGAAATGATCAAGTTTGGTATTATAGGAATAGGGTCAGTTTGCAAATTACATACCGCTATTAGCGCTGCATGTGGCTTTTAAATTTGAAGTAGTTGGAGGTAAAAATTAAAGGAATTGTACTTTTTTGTACCATATTCGGAGCTCTTTACATGATTGATACCATACATTTTTAGTTACCCGAAAATGATACCATAGATATGGTTGTTAGGCCTTCATTAAGCCTGTTGTTTTGGCGTTTAAATGTGACGTGAACCGAACATGTTGGAGTTGACCTAGGTTAAGAGGCGTAAAAGAGTTGCTGCTTGAAAAAAACACCAAAAACTATCCCTTTAATTCATTCCCGAAATGATACGATTTTCCATCTATGAACTCTAACCCTAAGCAAGAATCATCCGAAATTAACCTAAATTGATTTGTGGGTGAACGGGTTTTTTTTTTAATTTCCCTAGCAGTAACTCCATTTCAGTACTCTTTAATCTAACACTAGCTTCAACACGTGCAACTCACTTGACATTTGGGTGGAAAAATAGCAGGTTTAATGGCAACGTGCACATTTCGTTAAAAACTTAATGGAGTTATCTATTGTGCAAATAGCATCATTTATATAGTATAATTTTTTATCAATTAAAAAAATATGATACCAACCGTGCAAAGAATCATGTACAAAAATACAATTCTCTCGAATTTCTTTGTTCTCCCAGCTCGAGATTGAACGGCCAGATGACAAAAGGCTAAGAAGTTTACGGCGGTATGTATTATGCAATCAAACATCTTATATGGTACCAAACTTGATCAATTGAAAAAAATATAGTACCAAACTTACAAACCCCCCATACTGTGGTATCAAAAGTTGCAATTCCTTTGTGTAATAATTATTTACTACACCTTTTAAATTGTAGAAAAAAGATAATATTATATTACAACCTTACCAGGCGCACAAGTCGTGGTGAATAAGGAACTTTTTTAGCAAAGGTTATTTACTACAGCTTAAAATTTGTAGCCATGGCTGCATTAACTATGACTAAAAAAGTGTAGTAGATGCGTAGTTAATACTTTTTTTTACCATGACTTATTTGTCATTTGCTATACATATATGTGTTCGTAGCAAAAAGTTTATTTTTTTTAAGAGTAATTAATATGTGAAAAGCTTTGTATTGCTTAAGAATTGATATTAGTATTTTTATTCAGTTTCATATTAATTGTTTTAATATAACGTGTTGGTTCGTTTTGTTGTTATTGTTATTATTACTATTATTTTGTAATGATCAATCAAGTAAAATTTCAAATAATTAAATTTGAGAATTTTTAAAAAACTTAAAATTATGCTTTAATAACAATATTATCAACAAAAAGAAATATTGATGATTAATTGAAAATTATTGTTATAATTAATATTAACAACGGATATATACGATGCTGAATGATTAGATTTTTTTATATTCACATATTAAAGTAACAAAATCACCAATAATCTATTCTTGCTATGAGCAAGACAAAAATATTCCTTGCTAATTTGTTAGTAAATTAACAACGAATATTTTTGTTAGTAAATTTTGTAGCAAAGTCAGTAACAAAAATAAATTAATAATGAATTATCATGTAAATATTTTTCTATTTATTCATTGTCAATCGACATGATTAACAATGAATTCTTCTATTTTACGATATATATATATGTATGTAGCGTTTCTATTGTGGTTATTTGTGGTAGTAGGGGTTTCATATCTTGAATTGCATATAAATCCCTCCCCACCTACACATCTTGTGCATCGCGTGTTTAATAAAAAATGAAATGTATTGCATGATGTAATATTTGAATTGTTTGTGAAGAATTAGACTAACTAAAAGAAAGGGACATAGATAGAGTCCTCTAATACGGGATTTCAAAAACCATGAATTGCATATAAGTCCTTCCCCACCTACACATATTGTGCTTACATATATACCTAGTACTTGGATGAACTTATATATAACAATTAAAGAAGAAAAGGTAACAGTTCAAAATGCAAAAGTCTTCTATCATCTCTCCCACTAATTTATTCATATTAATTTAAACCCTTTGGACTTTTGAGAAAAGACATTAAATCAAGTCGAAAGATGATCGTATAAATGGCTACTTAATTATATATAGAATTGCATCCCGATCAGACAATATTATATAGGAGTACATAACCTCAGACGGGAGTTGTCAATTTGCAAGCAAAATATACCACATGACTTCACCTTCGACTCATCATGCATACACAACACCTATCTACCGAGCTAGCTCCAGGCTATATATACCCCAGTTTCCGCACATTGGGATTATCATCATTTTCCGAAAAACATAATAATCAATCAAGTTTCTGTAGCATTCGTTTTTCAGCCAATGGAGATTGAAATTGAAGTGATCTCCAAAGAAATCATCAAGCCCTCTTCTCCAACCCCTGAATCACTGCGAAAACACCAGCTTTCGTTTCTTGATCAGATTGCCCCTCCTGCTTTCATGCCCGTGCTTTACTTCTATCAAGCGGATGCCAAATTTTCCAACCTCAAAAAATCGAACAATTTAAAGAAATCTTTATCTCAGGTCCTGTCAAGATTCTATCCCCTGGCAGGCCGCCTTGTCGATGATCTATATGTCGACTGCAACGACGAAGGGGCGCCCTACGTCGAGGCCGTAGCTAATTGCACTCTTTCACAAATAATCACGAATCCAGTCATGAAGAACATGGACAAATTTCTACCCTACAAGGTGGACGAATACGTGCAAAATCTTTGCATGGCTGTTCAAGTTACTTATTTCCAGTGCGGTGGGACTGCAGTTGGGCTTGTCATATCGCACAAGATTGCTGATGGATCATCGTTCGTCCCGGTGGCAAACACGTGGGCTGCCGTCGCACGAAACGGGAACTATGATGACGTGCCAGCTCCCAAGTTTGAGGGGGCCAAGATTTTCCCGCCACAGGATGCTACCGGGTTCAAGCCGCCTAGTAGTACAGGAATTGTGAAAGAAGCAGTCATCACGAAAATCTTTACGTTCCCTGCCTCCAAAATCTCCGCCCTCCAGGAAAGGTACTCCAGCGGGGCCGCGGAGTTCCTGCAGCGGCCGCCAAGCCGGGTGGAGGCCCTGTCAGCTTTTATATGGACCCGGTTCGTATCCGCCACGGAAATGAAAGCAAACCCGAACAAGATCTACACCGTACGCCATACAGTAAACCTTAGGCCCCGCCTGAATCCGCCGCTATCTGATTACCATTTCGGCAACATATTCTGGGTGGCAGTAGCCATGCCATCCGTGGGAGCCAACTGCGGCGTCGAGGTAATGCAGAAAGTAAAGGAAGCCATAAGAGCCGTGAACGGAGAAAACGTGGCTCAGCTGCTGCAGGGGGGTGAGACTTTGAATTTCCTTAAAGAGAAAATGGCTTACGCCAATAGAGGCGAGCTGGTGAGGTTTACCTTCACAAGCTTGCATAAGTTTCCGTTGTACAAAGCGGACTTCGGGTGGGGCAAGCCGGTTTGGGTGGTGACGTTGGCCGGGCTGTTGGACAAGAATTTGGTCGTTTTAGTGGATACAGCGACGGGGGATGGAATAGAGGCACGGATTAATTTGAGTAAAGAGGATATGGAGAAGTTTGAAGCTGATTTAGAGTTGCAAGAGTTTCTTTCGAAGTCCAAAACTTTTGGAATTCACAACTCGCGATTGTAGCTGGATTTCATGCGTGTTGATGAATATTATTGGAACGTTTGCAATAGTTGTACACGGCAGTTCGAACTCAAATGGGGATTGATTAGATCTGAACTAATTATATGGCAAGTGCAATACACTTTTACGTGTGATTTGTGTATAGTTCGAAAAATGACAAATCAGATGATACTTACTTTATGATTAATTTAATTCAGTCAAATCTAGTTTGAGCATGAAACTTCCTAATTGTGCCTACTTCTGCAACAATGATAATCCGTATAAGAAGTTGTACTTTGAGTGAGTTGTATTTGTAATAAAAAATATAATGAATGTAATACACTTATTATATGATTGATAAAATACAGTTATTGTGTGACTGATTTTGAAAAAATATAAGTTGACATATAATGTTTGGCGAAAAAATAGCCTCAACATCAACTTTTTTAGGTTATTTTCGAAAATTGTCCAAGTAGGTCAATTAATCTATTTGCAAAGCGAAGGAACAACGGGATTAGGCTGTTGGTCTTTAGTATTAAAAGTTCGTTGTCTACTTACAATTTTACCAAAAGTATAAATGGACAGCCTTGGATTTATTTTTTACTTTTGAAGCAAAACTTCTGTTTTTGTTTTTTTGCCGGATTGAATTTTTTATTACAATTCTTATTTTATTTTTTATTTCATTCTGTATGTACATACTACGTATACAAGATAATTATATAAAATAATATAAAAAATACAATATGAATTAAAATAGAAAACTCAATTCAATGTAACGAAAGTTGAACTCGAAAATGTGGTTTAGCTTGCTTGTAAAATATTTCTCATCTCATCTCATCTCGAAAATGTTGTCATTGTTTGTTCGTTTGTGGAAAAATATTTTCCATCTTAAGAATAAGTATTTGAACACACTTTACTATTCTAAAATATATATATATATATATATCATCAACTAATAATTACATTTTTTTTATCTAACATATTTTACATATTACATCAAATTATTATCATTATATTTTTATATCACAACAAATTGCATACTCAAAAAAATATTTCATCTCAACTAAATACTTTAACTTTCTTACAGTAAAAATTATGTGAGAACACTATACATTAAAGAAAAAAAGTTACGCATTATCATTAACAATAGATATCAAGTAATAACATGTTTTATTTTACTTACGATTTAGCCATGTTCCTTACAAGAATTATATTAAAATATTTTGTAGGGCTGTAGATGATTTGAAATTGATCCGAATATATTATTATTCAAACTTATTGTTATTATTGAGTTTAAAAAATTATTTTTGAATTTGGTTTGTTTATTGACTCTAATTGAACTCAAATAAGCTTTAATTGGATCAAACGTGAGTCGAGTTCGAGTAATTTGATATTTTTAAGTATATTTTATATATTATTTTTTTACAAAACAAATTGAGCTTGAACAAGTCTTTAAAGGTTACCAAACAAAATATATACACTTATTTTATTTTCCTTTTTGGTCAAGTCAATGCTTAGGTGCAAGATATTTTTTAAAGCATACACAATCAGCAAAATTCTCTATTAAAAAAGCGCAAATTTCGACCACTTTAAAATTTCAGTGGTCAAGAATCCTGCAATTATCAAATAAAAATTAATTTTAAAATACTATTTATCACCTCAATATCTAAAGTCAGATATGTGAAATTATATAATATACGTTCGAAATTATCAGTAAGCAATTCACTGTAAATGGCATATCATTCATACAGAGGTATATGCTTTTTGACTCTTATCTATTAATATCTTCATAAATCATTTATGCATATAGGTACGCTTACATGCGTATATATCCACGCAAGAATCTGCAAATGAAAAGTAATAACAGGCAGTATATATATATAATTGCAATTTCTAACATTAGTCAATTATTTCAGATTTCTTCATACTATAAATGTAGTAATAAACATTCTTCAACTGCCCATCTGCTAATATAATTATGCATGTCTGAACAAGTAAAAAGTGACACCAATAGCTACACCTACTGTTTAAACGAATTTCTCCACACACTCAATGGAAAAAAACAAAGGCATATCAAATTAATGAAAAACTCGCAGCAAAAGGAGAAACCGAAAGATCATGCAAACGAACCTCAGGCAAGAAATGGAGTGAAAGCAAGGAGCTGAAGTTGTTGAAGGAAGCCGAGTTCAAGGAACAAGGATAGCTTCATTACTTGCAGCATTTCTTGCAGCAAGTTCTTCCAAACGTTTCCATGTGGCTTCACGTTTCTCTTTCATCTCCTTTTCCTTGGCCTCATCATCCTGAAACTTGACCTGGCACGCCTTAAATAGATCAGGATCAAGATCGTAGAATATCTTGCGAACATTGAGGGTCAAACTGTGAACAGCCTGGTTCCAGTGGTGTCTAGCATTTCTTTCTAAAGCAGGGAAGATAATGGGCAGTATAACCTTGCGATTTTGCTTGATTAGGTTCTCGATGTGATCGTTGTTCCACAAAAACAAAGCCCTCTCTGCCACCTGAAGGTTAAAAGAACATCATACTGTCATCTCTAGTTCAAAGCTCCGGCTAATGTTACTTACCAAAATTGGAGCTACAAATATTGAAGTATTTAGCAGATTATTGCTTCATGCCAGTGGCTACTGAGAGTGCCAATTTTATTCAAGTAATGCCAAAATTTATGTCAGATAAAATACAATTTTGCTTAACAATATCAATGCATACCGAATGACTTCTAAGGAGTAATGGGTACTTTTAGAGGATGCAGAACAATGGAAATGAAGGTAGTATTATGACAAGTGGATATTTCAGCTAACACCTACCCTAGAATGCAGTCAATTTCGACCAAAAGTAGAAGATATCATCATCTTGATGATGAAATGGCCCACTGAATAAATCAAAGTATATCATTATCAAGACTGGGATGGAACACAAGATTGTAATTACTTGTAGTCTCATATAATAATGTGGAACACAGTATTATCATTAATGCTTTCTGTTTAGCATGACGATGCCTAAAACATTGCAACACCTGATCCGCAATGACCTCACCGACAGGCTAAAGTCAGATATGTGAAGTGATTCTCATTTTCTAAAAGTTGCAATAAAACTCAATTATTTGGGACTGTTCTAACCCCAAGTCACATGAATCATCTGACCCAAGATTTTCCAAGATTCAATAGTTTACACTGAAAATAACAGAATAGCCAGACCATAAACTGGATCAAATTGTACTTCATGAGGACATCCAAACATAGCAGGAGACGCTCAAGCATTATATATCCCTTACTTAGCCATTTCAAATGAGTAATTGGGGGGGATATTTAATAGTGAAGGAATCACATATGCAATCCAGCTGGTATGGAATTGGCTAAATTGTGGAAGATTTCCTATGAACAGATAATGAAAGTTAAATAAACTTAAGGATATGGTAAAGGTTCTGGAAATGTCTACATATTGCAAAACGTTAAATGCAAAGCATTATAGGAGAAGAGGGGATTACAAAAACAGTAGGTACCTGAAAGTGCAAACTATTCAAGCAATGGGAGATTTGCTGAAACAAAGGTACCATGCAACGCTGGAACTCTGGTGCCTGCGTCGCTTCTAAAACCTCCTCCAGCTCATTAAGAAACAGAACTTCCTTTGAGCTGTTGGTAACCGGCCAGTACTTTATCAGCCCCCTGATAACAATATCAGCGAGCTTGCAGTCTTTCTCGACAAATTGTGTAATACAATAAGATAGCTGTTGGTGGTACATTGCCAAACATTTCGGTTTATGCAAGGGAATTAACGTTCGGACAAGAAAGAGTTTATGTTCCTCCTTCAGGGGAAGAGCAAACCCATTAATTATGCTGCCAAGAACTTCAAGAAATTCGGCAATGCCGTTATGCCTTTCTGTCTCAAAGATGAAGCGATAGAATATATTATTGATAGCTTTCCTGATGAAAGGCCGATGCACCATGAATTTCCCATAGATGCGGTGTAGTATAGTTTTCAAATATTCCCTCTCCCTAGGATCTTCCGAGTCAAAGAGATCAAGCAACTTCAGCACAAAGGAATGATCAATATATCTCTTGGCAATCTTTGCATCAGTTTCTGGTGAAGTAATGAATCTTAGCAAAAATTCATAGACAACTTGCAAATGAGGCCATGCAGGATCCATGGAGGGCTCTTCCTCTTCCAAATCAAGGCCATCTAACAACTTGTTCTCTCTTGGTTGAGGAGTAAATTCTCTGAATATATTCAAAGATACCATCTTAACAACTTCCTGCATAACCGTTTCACTAAATTTCCCACTTGCAGAAGTCACGTATTCCACTAACTCTAACAAAGTCTGCCGCTTGATCTCTTTTTCTTTAACATTCTTAGTAGGATCAGTGAAGTCAAATGCAACAGAACACATCTTCACCTTCCTGATAAACAACTGCTGCTTCTCGGAATTGGGGACGTCCCTAAAACTTGGCAACGCTTCATATGAAGCAGGAATCTGATTCCCATTCAATCTTGAATTCTTATCACGAAGGAACTTGTCTTCTGCATTATTCCTAATGTTTAAAACAGAGTAAGGGGCTGATATAGCTTCATCAACTGAACTGCTCAATCTTTTACTTCCTCCTTCGCTTCTCTTTGAAGTAGTAACAGAACTTGCGGAATGGCTCGGGTCTCCAGAGGATTTCGAATGCTTCCTAGGAATCTTACCAAGTATCTGTTTGATCATATTTTTACTAAATTACCGAATCCCCAACTCAAAACCTGAGAATGAATGATGTGAAATTTAACTTTAAGAAGCAGAAAATCTTATCACAATAACCATAGAGCGCTCTATTTTCTCTTCAGCATACCCAAAAGCTCAAATGCAAACATAAGTTATAGAGAAACACTAGTGCTGTTAATTGATAATGGCTCAGAATTTGAACTCACCAAGATGCAGAAATCTGAGTCAATCCCTTCAAAAATTGAAGCAAGCTTGCATTGTTCTTTATCTTTCTAAAGGGGCAAAAGGACCCCTTTCTCCAACAAGAACAATCACCAAATGCAGAAACCCACTCTGCACCAAAGATCAACAATCCCACTAATGTCCCAATCAAACCAAATGAAAACCCATATTCCCCTCACGCCGCTATCGAAATCCCCCACTTTTCACCAAAACCCAAGCATAAAGTTTAAGTCTTTTGACTCAAACTTGCAACCCCATATTCGTAGACCCACTTGTGAAACCCACGAAAAGAACAAGCAACAACTTCAATTATCACAACCCCACAAAACATATACCCCTCCTCCCCCAAGAATCAGCAAACCCAACTCAAACTTCCACTAAATACACAAAGCAAAGAGGAATAGAAATGAAACCTCCTCAAACGAAAGGAAAGAATCAAGAACTGCAAAAGCTTACTGTAGAAAAGTTCAGAACAAAGACAAAAAGATTTACGGATAAAAGGAAACAAAAATCATCGCAATCTTTTTCCTTATGAATTTTCTTTGACCGGTTGTTCTATTTTTATTTTTTTTTCCAGTCTTCGTTGGCTGCAGAAACTTTCCTCCTGGGATTTCTTTTCTTTTTCTAGTCGCTCCGTGTTTTTGAATTCATTTTACTCAAATTAATTTCTCACATTCCAAGTCTTAGCTGGTACGTACATGTCAAAGTCAAACTGCAGCTATGGTGCTCAGTTGCTCCAATTTTCAAAAATAAAGAAAATTGTTAGAAAATCTTTCTTTGTTCTTTTTTGTCGTAATAAATTCTTTTAAAATTTGATAGTATTTTCAGTATTTCAGCCCAATAAAAATAAATAGGTTTTTAATTTTCTTATGTTTTCCCAATTTTGATTAAAAGAATATATCCAATAAATAGGATTGAGTGGGGACCAATGGCTGCAAAGAAAATGAAATTGCAGCAACCTACTTACTATCAAAGCCCACATTTTCCAATAATAAAGAAAATAAAGTGTACAGATTCAAACGAAAATCCTTCTACTTCACCTATTGGGCTACCCATTGCCCATTTTTGTGTGGTGGGCCGTGCACTGTGCTTAATTCACAACTTTTTTTATTTGTAAGTAATAACTTTTATTAGTTCAACTGTAAAAAAATTATGAATTAAATAATAGCAAAAGTTGTGAGTATTTAAAAATAGAAGAGGGAAAAGGTCGGATTTAAAGTGTTTGAAAAAAAAAATTAATATTTATATTTTCTATTGATAAACTGTGTAAATTGATAGATAGTTACTTAAAGTTTTTAATTTAAATATTATTTTTAATAATAAACTGATAAATATTTATTTTAAACAAACAAACACTCCCTAAAATATTAGGTCTTTTTTCATATGAAATAGTACACATCATATTGAAATCATCTACATTGTTTAATATTTTCAAATTCAACCCATATAAGAAAATTTTGCTCTTATTTGATGGTACTAGAGAATTTTGATGTCCATATTAAATTACAGTTTAGATTTTAAAACTCTTTTACATTATACTATAAAAACAAGTATAGATATATCCATAATTTTAATTAGTTAGATCTCAACAAATATCTGCATTAGATATTTTAAGTATAACTCATATCATTCACTAATATTAAAATAAATTTAATTGTATATTCAACCCCTCTTTTTTAAAAATCAACAATCAAATTTTTGTTTTTACTTTTTGGATTAAATTATATTGACACCATCTGAAAGTTAGATTTAATTACACAAACACCCTATATTCTTGACAAAATTACAATTATATTTTGAAGTTATAATTATAATTATGAATACATATTTTATTCAATAACAGAACTTAACACAAACAATTCTTGAGTACATTATACTAATATTCCCTTAAAGAGTACATCTATAATTTTATTTAAAAACAAAAAAAAAAGGAGGTATTTGTGTAAATAGATGTAAATTCAAGGAGTGTAGGTGTAATTTACCACTCATCTTTTCCTCCCCTGTATTTTTGCAACTTTGACCGGGCATTATCCACCTCTGGAATTAGTCAAAAGCGAAAAACAAGATTCCCCGTAGACTAGGAGGGTTGAGGAGTTGCGATTTTGGTTTCCGTTTCCGTTTCTATTCCATAAACACAAAACAAAAATACCGGGAAAACTATTTCCCCTGACGCACACGTGTCGGTCCATTGCCTCCCTAAATTTCGTACCCTCGCCTCCTTATTTTTCCCAAGTCCCAACTGCCCCTCGCCCAATTTAATTTCATTTCCCTTCTCACCAGGATTTTGCCTTCCTACTCTGCAACTCCGATCTGCAGAGATTCTTTCCTATCCCGCTTGATCTTCCTTGTCGACGGGCTTTCGATTTTTAAACCCCAGTCGGGGACTTAATATCTCTCTGTCTCTTTCTCAGTCGAGTGTCGCGGAATTTGGGGTTTGGTTTTTGAAGGAAGAGATCAGGTTTTTTTTGTATCTAATTTTTGGCTAGTTGTTTAATTGTGTTTGTAGGAGGTTGGACTTTTTGTGTTGATTAATGAGCTAGAATACGCGCGGTTCTTTCCAGACCTAGGTTTGCTGGTATAGTTTGCGGTTCTCTCTTTTCGATTATTTGAATTAGGGATTCTTTTATTCTTTTTGTATATAGGAGGAGGGGACTATTATTTTGTTGATTGATTTGGTAGTTTTAGCTGAAGAAAACTATATTTTTGGGTCATACACAAGAAATACTCGGTGAGATTTTTGGTGCTTTGTTTTAGTTTGTCATTGAAAATCGAGGGTTTTCTTGTTTGAATCTTTTTAAGCAATTAACATAATCCCCGTAAAAAAGTTGAAAAAGGAAAAAAAAATTGAAAATATAGTAAAAGTGAAAAAAGGTTAAGTCTTTTTTGGTTGGGCTTAAGTAGTTTATTCCACTTTCCCCCTTTGTTTTATTAGGAAAGATTATAAGAAAGAAAGACCCGATCTAGGTTAGCTGCAGAGATATTGAGATGGCCTTGAACTATTCACAACGACCCTTATTTCCAGCACTTGTTTCTGAAGATAATTTGGTGTCACCTATGAGGATTGTGAATGGGTATTGTATTGAGGGTGTTCCAGAGAAGAATAGGGAAGGCTATGCGAGGCCATGGCGTGCCAGCCAAGGAGTGACAGATGATTGGCATTTCAATTGTGGGAGGGATAGAGTTGATTGTTACTGCTCTAAAGAGTCGAATTCCAAAGATATTGTTGACCTTTTGCCCTCCGATCCATTCGGGATGGATATAAAGACTACTTTCACAGCTATTTCGGGATGGCTTGAGGATTTGGAGGTTGAATATGGAGGATATGTGAAGAGGGATACTGGAAAGACTAGTCAGGATAATTATGGTTTATTTGCTGGATGGAATCTAATTTGGAATAATTCATTAAAGTTCCAATCATTTCCCAGTAACTTTCAGTTTAATGAGAAACTGAATAATGGTTTTCAATCCTTCCCAAGCAATACTCAGGTTTATCAGAAACCTGATGTGGGTGTCCATTCCTTGCCAAGTTGTGTTCAGGGTAATGAGAAATTGGATGTTGCAGGCAATGTGGATCAAATCGGGGAAGAGAAAGATATTGGGGATGCATTAGCCCCATATGAGTTTGGATTTCAACTGGCCTGCAACAGGAGGGACAATGTGGGGTACAACAATGAGAGTACTTGCTGCAGTTCTGAGCAGCAATGTTGTGAAAAAGTGGAGGATGCTACTGAATCTGACAGTGTGCCCCATGAAGCTTTGATTTTGGCTCTTAGCTATCTCGGAGTTAATGACCTTTTGTCGGTGGAAAGGGTTTGCAGGTCCTTATGTTCCACTGTCCAGGGTGATCCCTTGTTGTGGATGAGCATCCACATCGATCAGCCTCTTAATGAAAGGATCACGGATGCTCTTCTTTTGCAATTGGCTTTGAGGGCTCAAGGTCACCTGCAATGCCTGAGTTTAGTGGAGTGCCCCAAAATCACAGATGATGGTGTGAGGCGCATACTTGAAATCAATCCACGATTAACTAAGGTAAGTGACTACTAGGTCTACTCATATAACTTTTAATGGTTGTTTGCATGTATCCAGGCTTGAATTTATGTGTACATGCCATTTCTACATTGTTGATGGTGTTAAGGTGATAAGTATAACAATGATTCAATGTATTATTGCATATTTTAAGGGCTAGAGACATGTTTGTCTGTTGGTGTAGTATAACTCTGTTTGATACACTCAGATGCACATGTAATTGCATGGACCTATGTTTTGTTGAAATGTTAACAGTGTTTCATTAGCTGATTGTTAGCTTGTATCGGTAATTACATTTCACTTTTCACATTCACTTGAACTTCCAGTACCAGCTTGTATGTCACTAGGCATATAAATACAACATGTATTATCTTTTGTGTAATCCAAAGTTACATGGGTGTTTTCTCTTTGTGCATTGATTGATTGACTAGTCTTTCTAGTGCATTATTAGATTGGACATGAGCATCTGCAATCGCATAACTTTTGGAGCTTGAATGTTACATCTAAATGACCACCTGTCTTAATTTTTTGGCATGAAAAGTATAGTAATTGCTGAACGATACCATACTTATTACTTAGGAAAGGACAATAGTCACAGTATCTACATGCGACCCCACTGCTTGAATTTGGATAAGAATGAGCTTAATGGAGGATATCAAACACCATAGATGCTTCGCAAGATTTAAACAGGGAATGCATCTAGAGTAACGTTTAGGGAAGGATGATTCACTACCATGGCTTGTTGTTTCTTTGAGAAGTGTCGTTGCTGGACTTTTTGCATCTCTGATGCTAGGATAAAAAAAAAAAACCTTCTGTTGGTCAATAATAAAATTAGTAGTTGAGGAATCATTTACGGAAAATGCTTTTACTGGCTTGTCAAATTTTGTGCAATTGAAAAATAATTTCTGAAACTTTTTCAAGTATGTTGGTGCCTCTTTTATAGTGATTTCCAATCTACATGGGATTCTAGGGAGTGATGAAACATGAGGTGCATTTCTTAATTAATAAGAAAATAGTTACACTTTATCTTTAGAAATGAATTTTTGTTTTTGTTGTGCTATTATCTTTTAAATGTAGTACTTGGAAGGTTTAGACATACATAAACAATACAAGTTGAGCAACTGGGGTGGATGCTATTTTCTGCTATGCAGCAATTGGTGCTAATATCTGATGATGCTTCTGTCATTTGAAAATTATTTTCATATTTTTTTCTTCTTGATACCCTTGTTTGGCGCTCCATGTTTTCACCTTTCATCATGTAATCTGGATATTTAGAAACTTCATCTGCAGTTAAATAGTTTTGTTTTTCTTACTTTTTTTACTCAAACTTGTGTGCATGACTTAAATGTTGTGCACTGATGTTATCACGTGCTAACTCTTATCATGTACAGTTGTGTGTTCCTGGCTGCACAAGGCTCACTATTGAAGGGATATTGAATAGTATAAAGGTTCATAACTCTAAGAAAGATGTTCCGGGTATAAAGCTCCTCAGAATTGGTGGGCTTTACGGCGTTACATACGAACATTTTGAAGAGTTGAAGTTGTTACTGGGTACTGAGCGCCACAGGAAAGGAAGTTATCACAAGCCACATTTCTATCATCGAGGAAATTTTTATCTTCCATATGATGATGATCGGACGATAGATATTGAAATGTGTCCAAGATGCGAGAAATTCAGGTTGATATATGATTGTCCAGCTGAGGGTTGCCAGGTTACAGATAAGACGTCTCTTCTTTGCAGAGCATGCACACTTTGCATAGCCAGGTGTGCTCAATGTGGCAGGTGTATTAATGACAATGAATATGAGGAAACTTTCTGTTTGGAATTGCTATGTTCAGATTGTTTTAAGCAGCCGCTCAATTACCAACACAGGCTGGATAAGAAGATTGATCCCCATGGGGCTTTACGTGAGCCAAGTTATCACTTCAGTCACCATGCATAGGGGAAAATATCTGTTACTTATATTGGATTGCTCGAGTCTTGATTCCTTAAAATTTGAGCTGCCTTTGAGGTTTGACTTCTGCTGTTGAGCGGCACTACCACATAGTGGTATAGTTGTCATCTTCACACACTGCATTTGCCGAGTCCAAGATGGGGGCAAAAAATCATAAAGAAATAGGGAGAAAGACGGATATACATGCAAGTTGCTTACTAGTGGTGGGTTCTCTTCCTCCAGGAGATCTTGCTTTGAAAAGCTGATGATCTTCCTGTTCTGGAGGGGTCAGATTTGGGTTTTACTTTCATTTGGTAGGGTTTCTTTGTGATCTGTCCAGTGTCTTCAGCCCATTTATTTTGTCAACAATGCAAGATCGGAAATATGTGAAGTCTGCTCATGCAAAGATAACGACAAGAATCTGTATCATTTCTTCTGATTTGTTAAAGACAATTGCTATATTAAAACCTGATTCTTCCTTACAACTCTCTTGGTTGAGCCTGTATTTCTTATATATGTACTTGACTGTAAAGTGACATAGTTGGTGTACTTGGGTTATTAATCCCACATTCCACATTTATGCTCAATTCCTTGGGCATGTAGAACAAAAGCTTATCATAATCTCTCTGGTAACATCTGTTGAATCTCACAGTTGTTGCAGTTTTTTTTCTGCTTCAGGTTCCTGGAATGTTTGGCAGGCTTCATCCGCGATTAGACATTGTTGACTGACTAGTGTTTTGAATGCATTCATGCAGGATGATAACCTTGTCCACGACTTTATGTT
The DNA here is from genome assembly GCF_026168435.1 of Sesamum indicum. NCBI lineage: Eukaryota > Viridiplantae > Streptophyta > Magnoliopsida > Lamiales > Pedaliaceae > Sesamum > Sesamum indicum. The sequence continues at coordinate 22,888,714 of NC_142658.1, forward strand.
AATCTTGGTCAGTTAAAATAAAAATACCTCAAAACACTATCGACTACATCCATTTTCACTTGATGCCAAGGAGGGCATAAAAGCCAATATAAACAAATAATGTCTCCATACAAAGCGTAATATATTTACAACAGCAAAATCGGATTAAGTAAGAACAACTAACTGTCATGAAAATAATTTTTTTTTTATATAATTTTGTATTACATATCCGTATCACATGGTATGTAATTTTTTTCCAAATTAAAAAACATAATTAAGTTATAATATTATAATATGTAAATAAGCACATACTATACAATCGTGAGCGTGACGTGTAACAAAAGATTTTTAACCATTCCACCATTTATTACTCAGGTGATTGAAAACAAGGCCGCCTATTACCTTTGTTTGTGTTTTTGTAAAACAATGGGTGATATTAATAATTGTCACATTTATTAACGGTTTGAACAATTGAGCGAACGATTTAATGTAATAACTTTTCAGGTTGCATTCATGTCACATCTTCAATCATAATATATATATATATATATATCAAAAGAAAAGATGAAATATCAATTGAGATTCCTTCAATTTACAACTAAATGCATTACTTTATATTGTTTCAGATATTAAAACAAGATACATGAACTTACTAGGTGCATTACTGGATATTTAGACGCATGCTACGCAGGAGGTCATATATTTGTGGGAAAATTGCATAATGTCCTCGTGTTATCTAAAAATTGCTAAAACTTATCTATATTAAATAAATAGTTCAAAAAAATTCTCTATAATTATAAACTCTATAGAAAAACCCTCTCCATTAAAAAAAAGAAAAAAGAGAGAGAGTTGTACATCTAAAAAAGATATTTTTGTCCTTTTTTCTTGATGCGGGTTATACCTCTATCAGTTGTTGCTCATAATCTTCCATGTATACGCAAATATTTAGCTATCTATTGTCATTGCTGAATTCCACTCTTTATGGCTTATGAGTCCAGCTTTTGGAAATCAATTTACTCCACATCTGGCAAAAATTAGACTGTACAAAGAACTGCGTTTGCAATCATTTTTAATTAATGTGTTGAAAAACAACTTAATTAAATTAATTTAAATAAAAAATTATAAGCAACTCCCTAAATTCAGAAATGTTAAGTCATTGTTTTAAACACTTTAGCTTTAAAAAGATATTTACGTCCACTTCTATTTCAAAATTATCCCAACTTTTATTATTGTTTAACATATATTTTTTGTGTAACTTATTTAGGGACTAACAACCTAGCTGACAGGCAAAAGGGAGCAGGGGCTAGAGCTAGAGTTCGATAGGGAGTGACCTCCTAGTCGGAAGGCACGACTGAGAGGATAAATTAATTCTATAGACTACAAAACTGATGAGTTAATATCTTAATACCGACCCCGAGCATTTTTTAGTTTAGGAAGGATTGTAATAAAGGTCTATTGATCTATCTATAAGTAAGTTAGCTTTCATGAGAAACTAGCAACCACAAGTGAGAGACAGAGGAAAAGAACAATCATACTCTCTAGAGAAGATATATCAGCAATGAGATGCTAAGAGAAGTTGCTGGCTGTATCTCATGAATGATCTACTTGTATAACTTAATTAACTCATAAAATAAAAGAGCTCTTATAATAAATAAAGACTTTCCCACCTTTTCTCTTGGGCCCTCCGACCTGGAGTTTCTTTGTTATCAAGCTTCCCCCACCTGCTCATTTCTGCTTGCCAACTAGGCAGTTAGTCATTTGCTTAACTCTCCCTTGTAGCCCCTGGGTATTCACTACTTGGTCAGCTTCTAGGGTTGTTCTCAAACGGTAATGCCTAAAGTTCCGATGTGAACCCCTATCTAGCTTTCTACTAGTATTTCAGTAGGTGATATTGAAATCCTTATAGATAAGTTGTAGAAGATATTGTGTGGGCTAGTGCAATTTTTCTTAAAGCAAAAAAACTATCGTATCCCCAACAAAATGATTATAATTGTCAGTTTGAAAATGTGAACTAAAAATTGTAATTTCCGACCTAACGGGATTAATCTAACTCCTAACTTCTATTGCAACTCATCATAAATTAAGTTTAGGAAATTAGCCACACCATTCAGGCATTTGCTTCTACTTTTTCACTACCCTTTTCTTTCTGTTACATTAAATCTAAGTGCTGACAATTTTAATTTAGATGTCATAAAAATATGAAATTGAGATAAAAGAAAAGGAATAAGATGCAATGGAACCAACTTTTTGATAAAATTCCACATCTAAGGGAAAACAAAAGGTTACCCCAAAACTACTTGTGCAAAGCAGAAGTGGAAAATGAAATTCCCTCTTAACCTTTGTAACCAAACAGAAAGATTCTTTCAAGTTGAATAGTTAAATTCCAGTCTCCTACATCTTTCCTGTTCACACTACTCAAAACCTCCTCTAACTTCAAGAACACCAAATTCCCCCACCAGCCTGCTCCAAGGAAACCAAGAAACATGTACATGTCTGAAAAGCCTCAACAACAACAGGAATCCGCGATAGATTTCTACAACAGCGGCAAACAAGAACCACCGCACCAAAACAACAACATGATCATCCAACTCCCCTCTCAACCCCACCACCACCTCGCTGACGGCGGAGCCACCACCCCGAGTGGCGGTGATGACGCTTCCATTACCGCCACCAACCATAATTCATCCAACCCATCATCTTCTTCTGCCCCAAAGAAAAGGGCCGAGACATGGGTTCAAGAAGAAACACGAACCCTTATATCCCTCCGCAAAGAAATAGATATGTTGTTCAACACTTCAAAGTCTAACAAGCATTTGTGGGATAACATATCCTTGAAAATGAGGGAAAAGGGGTTTGATAGATCCCCCACCATGTGCACTGACAAGTGGAGAAATTTGTTGAAGGAATTCAAGAAAGCCAAGCAGAATAATCAAGATGGGAACGGGAATGGGTCTGCTAAGATGAGTTATTATAAGGAGATTGAGGAGATTTTGAGGGAGAGGAGTAAAAATGGCCCTAGTTGGAAGAATTCTGAAGCTTCAAATAATGCTGGAGGTGCTGGGGCTTCTAAAGTAGATTCCTTTATGCAGTTTGCTGATAAAGGTGTCATTTTTTCTTTAAACTTTTTCCTTGAGGTTAAATATTTTTGTTGTGATTGCTTTTGCTCAGCAATTTGGAAATGTGGAGATGTAGGAATTGATTTTGTCTGCTTTTTAGGTTTATGTTATTTAAGATCTTATTCTTGAAAATTGATTCCTTTATGCAGTTTTCTGGTAGAGATAGGATATTTAACTTTTGGAGTTGATTTATGTTGGAGTTTCTGGTAGGCCAATGCAGGAATTGCAGAAGCATGGAAGTTGCTATTTAATTGTTGGGTTATGTGATTTGAGCTCTCTTGGTTTCGAGGCTGGTTCATTATGTAGTTCTGGAAAGATCAATGTAGCAGAACTTGGTCTTTGTTGCTTTGCATATGGAATGTACCATGGAAGTGGTATCCTTAATTATATGCTTCTGTTTTCCACAGTCTTTTAGTTTTTCACTTGGAGTATGAAAGAGAAATATGGGAAAGAACTCAGTGTTTGGAATGCGAAAATTTTGTCGCACTGCGGTTGTTCATTCTAGTTCCGTTGATTCTTGTGGAGCGGATGAATACGTGCATGCATTTTTTACCTACTTGCATGCACACATGTGCTAATGCGCTTCTTCGTCCTATTTTTGCTTGCGAGAAATCAGGAAAAATTAAGAATTGGCAACAGGGCTAGGTTATATTTGTTTGTTTCATATTTCATATCCTTTAATAAACTGGTGACATTACATTTCTCGGAATGAGGGGATGTATAGTGAAGAAGTTTGAATCGTCTTCCATAGGTAGTAATGCAGATGTGGTTTTCCGCCTCCGGATGAAGCATAAATGGTGTTCAATAGTTATATAGTACTTATACGCATGCATCATTATCAAGTTCCATCTCCAAATCGTGGCTGGATTATATATATGCATGCTTTTGATTTTTCGCAGAGTCTATCTCTTCACAGTGACTTTCCTTTTCAACTTTTGAGTTAAAGACTTGAAGTAAATACTAAAATTCTATGACTTGCAATAACTTTTGAATATTATTTGGCTCTGCAGGTATTGATGACACCGGTCTTACTTTTGGACCAGTGGAAGGTATGTTCCTTTCTTTGAGTTTCAAGTGCTTTTTTAGATTATAATGTGGTCATTTGTTCTCTGCTGCCCAATTTGAATGTTGGAGTTTGTAATAACTATTGATTTCAGCTGGAGAAGTCATAATTACAAAGATATGTCTGATTATCTGAGTAGTTTTCTTTACTCTATAACTTTGTTTTGTTTTTCACAATAGTTAGTACTTCTGCCTTTTGGAATTTTTGCCCTTTTTCATTCTTGCCATCTGCTCTAAAAGTGACTAGTGAATGAGTTTCTGAGTCGATAGATTAACACTCTTTGATATTTAGGTTTTCTAGTTACGTAAACGTGAATGCATGGACATTAATGGTGGTCTTGATGCTCGCCT
>NC_142658.1:23370721-23373591 GCF_026168435.1 Sesamum indicum
TAGGGTTTAGGGTTTAGGGTTTAGGGTTTAGGGTTTAGGGTTTAGGGTTTAGGGTTTAGGGTTTAGGGTTTAGGGTTTAGGGTTTAGGGTTTAGGGTTTAGGGTTTAGGGTTTAGGGTTTAGGGTTTAGGGTTTAGGGTTTAGGGTTTAGGGTTTAGGGTTTAGGGTTTAGGGTTTAGGGTTTAGGGTTTAGGGTTTAGGGTTTAGGGTTTAGGGTTTAGGGTTTAGGGTTTAGGGTTTAGGGTTTAGGGTTTAGGGTTTAGGGTTTAGGGTTTAGGGTTTAGGGTTTAGGGTTTAGGGTTTAGGGTTTAGGGTTTAGGGTTTAGGGTTTAGGGTTTAGGGTTTAGGGTTTAGGGTTTAGGGTTTAGGGTTTAGGGTTTAGGGTTTAGGGTTTAGGGTTTAGGGTTTAGGGTTTAGGGTTTAGGGTTTAGGGTTTAGGGTTTAGGGTTTAGGGTTTAGGGTTTAGGGTTTAGGGTTTAGGGTTTAGGGTTTAGGGTTTAGGGTTTAGGGTTTAGGGTTTAGGGTTTAGGGTTTAGGGTTTAGGGTTTAGGGTTTAGGGTTTAGGGTTTAGGGTTTAGGGTTTAGGGTTTAGGGTTTAGGGTTTAGGGTTTAGGGTTTAGGGTTTAGGGTTTAGGGTTTAGGGTTTAGGGTTTAGGGTTTAGGGTTTAGGGTTTAGGGTTTAGGGTTTAGGGTTTAGGGTTTAGGGTTTAGGGTTTAGGGTTTAGGGTTTAGGGTTTAGGGTTTAGGGTTTAGGGTTTAGGGTTTAGGGTTTAGGGTTTAGGGTTTAGGGTTTAGGGTTTAGGGTTTAGGGTTTAGGGTTTAGGGTTTCAGGGTTTAGGGTTTAGGGTTTAGGGTTTAGGGTTTAGGGTTTAGGGTTTAGGGTTTAGGGTTTAGGGTTTAGGGTTTAGGGTTTAGGGTTTAGGGTTTAGGGTTTAGGGTTTAGGGTTTAGGGTTTAGGGTTTAGGGTTTAGGGTTTAGGGTTTAGGGTTTAGGGTTTAGGGTTTAGGGTTTAGGGTTTAGGGTTTAGGGTTTAGGGTTTAGGGTTTAGGGTTTAGGGTTTAGGGTTTAGGGTTTAGGGTTTAGGGTTTAGGGTTTAGGGTTTAGGGTTTAGGGTTTAGGGTTTAGGGTTTAGGGTTTAGGGTTTAGGGTTTAGGGTTTAGGGTTTAGGGTTTAGGGTTTAGGGTTTAGGGTTTAGGGTTTAGGGTTTAGGGTTTAGGGTTTAGGGTTTAGGGTTTAGGGTTTAGGGTTTAGGGTTTAGGGTTTAGGGTTTAGGGTTTAGGGTTTAGGGTTTAGGGTTTAGGGTTTAGGGTTTAGGGTTTAGGGTTTAGGGTTTAGGGTTTAGGGTTTAGGGTTTAGGGTTTAGGGTTTAGGGTTTAGGGTTTAGGGTTTAGGGTTTAGGGTTTAGGGTTTAGGGTTTAGGGTTTAGGGTTTAGGGTTTAGGGTTTAGGGTTTAGGGTTTAGGGTTTAGGGTTTAGGGTTTAGGGTTTAGGGTTTAGGGTTTAGGGTTTAGGGTTTAGGGTTTAGGGTTTAGGGTTTAGGGTTTAGGGTTTAGGGTTTAGGGTTTAGGGTTTAGGGTTTAGGGTTTAGGGTTTAGGGTTTAGGGTTTAGGGTTTAGGGTTTAGGGTTTAGGGTTTAGGGTTTAGGGTTTAGGGTTTAGGGTTTAGGGTTTAGGGTTTAGGGTTTAGGGTTTAGGGTTTAGGGTTTAGGGTTTAGGGTTTAGGGTTTAGGGTTTAGGGTTTAGGGTTTAGGGTTTAGGGTTTAGGGTTTAGGGTTTAGGGTTTAGGGTTTAGGGTTTAGGGTTTAGGGTTTAGGGTTTAGGGTTTAGGGTTTAGGGTTTAGGGTTTAGGGTTTAGGGTTTAGGGTTTAGGGTTTAGGGTTTAGGGTTTAGGGTTTAGGGTTTAGGGTTTAGGGTTTAGGGTTTAGGGTTTAGGGTTTAGGGTTTAGGGTTTAGGGTTTAGGGTTTAGGGTTTAGGGTTTAGGGTTTAGGGTTTAGGGTTTAGGGTTTAGGGTTTAGGGTTTAGGGTTTAGGGTTTAGGGTTTAGGGTTTAGGGTTTAGGGTTTAGGGTTTAGGGTTTAGGGTTTAGGGTTTAGGGTTTAGGGTTTAGGGTTTAGGGTTTAGGGTTTAGGGTTTAGGGTTTAGGGTTTAGGGTTTAGGGTTTAGGGTTTAGGGTTTAGGGTTTAGGGTTTAGGGTTTAGGGTTTAGGGTTTAGGGTTTAGGGTTTAGGGTTTAGGGTTTAGGGTTTAGGGTTTAGGGTTTAGGGTTTAGGGTTTAGGGTTTAGGGTTTAGGGTTTAGGGTTTAGGGTTTAGGGTTTAGGGTTTAGGGTTTAGGGTTTAGGGTTTAGGGTTTAGGGTTTAGGGTTTAGGGTTTAGGGTTTAGGGTTTAGGGTTTAGGGTTTAGGGTTTAGGGTTTAGGGTTTAGGGTTTAGGGTTTAGGGTTTAGGGTTTAGGGTTTAGGGTTTAGGGTTTAGGGTTTAGGGTTTAGGGTTTAGGGTTTAGGGTTTAGGGTTTAGGGTTTAGGGTTTAGGGTTTAGGGTTTAGGGTTTAGGGTTTAGGGTTTAGGGTTTAGGGTTTAGGGTTTAGGGTTTAGGGTTTAGGGTTTAGGGTTTAGGGTTTAGGGTTTAGGGTTTAGGGTTTAGGGTTTAGGGTTTAGGGTTTAGGGTTTAGGGTTTAGGGTTTAGGGTTTAGGGTTTAGGGTTTAGGGTTTAGGGTTTAGGGTTTAGGGTTTAGGGTTTAGGGTTTAGGGTTTAGGGTTTAGGGTTTAGGGTTTAGGGTTTAGGGTTTAGGGTTTAGGGTTTAGGGTTTAGGGTTTAGGGTTTAGGGTTTAGGGTTTAGGGTTTAGGGTTTAGGGTTTAGGGTTTAGGGTTTAGGGT
>NC_142659.1:0-7500 GCF_026168435.1 Sesamum indicum
CCTAAACCCTAAACCCTAAACCCTAAACCCTAAACCCTAAACCCTAAACCCTAAACCCTAAACCCTAAACCCTAAACCCTAAACCCTAAACCCTAAACCCTAAACCCTAAACCCTAAACCCTAAACCCTAAACCCTAAACCCTAAACCCTAAACCCTAAACCCTAAACCCTAAACCCTAAACCCTAAACCCTAAACCCTAAACCCTAAACCCTAAACCCTAAACCCTAAACCCTAAACCCTAAACCCTAAACCCTAAACCCTAAACCCTAAACCCTAAACCCTAAACCCTAAACCCTAAACCCTAAACCCTAAACCCTAAACCCTAAACCCTAAACCCTAAACCCTAAACCCTAAACCCTAAACCCTAAACCCTAAACCCTAAACCCTAAACCCTAAACCCTAAACCCTAAACCCTAAACCCTAAACCCTAAACCCTAAACCCTAAACCCTAAACCCTAAACCCTAAACCCTAAACCCTAAACCCTAAACCCTAAACCCTAAACCCTAAACCCTAAACCCTAAACCCTAAACCCTAAACCCTAAACCCTAAACCCTAAACCCTAAACCCTAAACCCTAAACCCTAAACCCTAAACCCTAAACCCTAAACCCTAAACCCTAAACCCTAAACCCTAAACCCTAAACCCTAAACCCTAAACCCTAAACCCTAAACCCTAAACCCTAAACCCTAAACCCTAAACCCTAAACCCTAAACCCTAAACCCTAAACCCTAAACCCTAAACCCTAAACCCTAAACCCTAAACCCTAAACCCTAAACCCTAAACCCTAAACCCTAAACCCTAAACCCTAAACCCTAAACCCTAAACCCTAAACCCTAAACCCTAAACCCTAAACCCTAAACCCTAAACCCTAAACCCTAAACCCTAAACCCTAAACCCTAAACCCTAAACCCTAAACCCTAAACCCTAAACCCTAAACCCTAAACCCTAAACCCTAAACCCTAAACCCTAAACCCTAAACCCTAAACCCTAAACCCTAAACCCTAAACCCTAAACCCTAAACCCTAAACCCTAAACCCTAAACCCTAAACCCTAAACCCTAAACCCTAAACCCTAAACCCTAAACCCTAAACCCTAAACCCTAAACCCTAAACCCTAAACCCTAAACCCTAAACCCTAAACCCTAAACCCTAAACCCTAAACCCTAAACCCTAAACCCTAAACCCTAAACCCTAAACCCTAAACCCTAAACCCTAAACCCTAAACCCTAAACCCTAAACCCTAAACCCTAAACCCTAAACCCTAAACCCTAAACCCTAAACCCTAAACCCTAAACCCTAAACCCTAAACCCTAAACCCTAAACCCTAAACCCTAAACCCTAAACCCTAAACCCTAAACCCTAAACCCTAAACCCTAAACCCTAAACCCTAAACCCTAAACCCTAAACCCTAAACCCTAAACCCTAAACCCTAAACCCTAAACCCTAAACCCTAAACCCTAAACCCTAAACCCTAAACCCTAAACCCTAAACCCTAAACCCTAAACCCTAAACCCTAAACCCTAAACCCTAAACCCTAAACCCTAAACCCTAAACCCTAAACCCTAAACCCTAAACCCTAAACCCTAAACCCTAAACCCTAAACCCTAAACCCTAAACCCTAAACCCTAAACCCTAAACCCTAAACCCTAAACCCTAAACCCTAAACCCTAAACCCTAAACCCTAAACCCTAAACCCTAAACCCTAAACCCTAAACCCTAAACCCTAAACCCTAAACCCTAAACCCTAAACCCTAAACCCTAAACCCTAAACCCTAAACCCTAAACCCTAAACCCTAAACCCTAAACCCTAAACCCTAAACCCTAAACCCTAAACCCTAAACCCTAAACCCTAAACCCTAAACCCTAAACCCTAAACCCTAAACCCTGAAACCCTAAACCCTAAACCCTAAACCCTAAACCCTAAACCCTAAACCCTAAACCCTAAACCCTAAACCCTAAACCCTAAACCCTAAACCCTAAACCCTAAACCCTAAACCCTAAACCCTAAACCCTAAACCCTAAACCCTAAACCCTAAACCCTAAACCCTAAACCCTAAACCCTAAACCCTAAACCCTAAACCCTAAACCCTAAACCCTAAACCCTAAACCCTAAACCCTAAACCCTAAACCCTAAACCCTAAACCCTAAACCCTAAACCCTAAACCCTAAACCCTAAACCCTAAACCCTAAACCCTAAACCCTAAACCCTAAACCCTAAACCCTAAACCCTAAACCCTAAACCCTAAACCCTAAACCCTAAACCCTAAACCCTAAACCCTAAACCCTAAACCCTAAACCCTAAACCCTAAACCCTAAACCCTAAACCCTAAACCCTAAACCCTAAACCCTAAACCCTAAACCCTAAACCCTAAACCCTAAACCCTAAACCCTAAACCCTAAACCCTAAACCCTAAACCCTAAACCCTAAACCCTAAACCCTAAACCCTAAACCCTAAACCCTAAACCCTAAACCCTAAACCCTAAACCCTAAACCCTAAACCCTAAACCCTAAACCCTAAACCCTAAACCCTAAACCCTAAACCCTAAACCCTAAACCCTAAACCCTAAACCCTAAACCCTAAACCCTAAACCCTAAACCCTAAACCCTAAACCCTAAACCCTAAACCCTAAACCCTAAACCCTAAACCCTAAACCCTAAACCCTAAACCCTAAACCCTAAACCCTAAACCCTAAACCCTAAACCCTAAACCCTAAACCCTAAACCCTAAACCCTAAACCCTAAACCCTAAACCCTAAACCCTAAACCCTAAACCCTAAACCCTAAACCCTAAACCCTAAACCCTAAACCCTAAACCCTAAACCCTAAACCCTAAACCCTAAACCCTAAACCCTAAACCCTAAACCCTAAACCCTAAACCCTAAACCCTAAACCCTAAACCCTAAACCCTAAACCCTAAACCCTAAACCCTAAACCCTAAACCCTAAACCCTAAACCCTAAACCCTAAACCCTAAACCCTAAACCCTAAACCCTAAACCCTAAACCCTAAACCCTAAACCCTAAACCCTAAACCCTAAACCCTAAACCCTAAACCCTAAACCCTAAACCCTAAACCCTAAACCCTAAACCCTAAACCCTAAACCCTAAACCCTAAACCCTAAACCCTAAACCCTAAACCCTAAACCCTAAACCCTAAACCCTAAACCCTAAACCCTAAACCCTAAACCCTAAACCCTAAACCCTAAACCCTAAACCCTAAACCCTAAACCCTAAACCCTAAACCCTAAACCCTAAACCCTAAACCCTAAACCCTAAACCCTAAACCCTAAACCCTAAACCCTAAACCCTAAACCCTAAACCCTAAACCCTAAACCCTAAACCCTAAACCCTAAACCCTAAACCCTAAACCCTAAACCCTAAACCCTAAACCCTAAACCCTAAACCCTAAACCCTAAACCCTAAACCCTAAACCCTAAACCCTAAACCCTAAACCCTAAACCCTAAACCCTAAACCCTAAACCCTAAACCCTAAACCCTAAACCCTAAACCCTAAACCCTAAACCCTAAACCCTAAACCCTAAACCCTAAACCCTAAACCCTAAACCCTAAACCCTAAACCCTAAACCCTAAACCCTAAACCCTAAACCCTAAACCCTAAACCCTAAACCCTAAACCCTAAACCCTAAACCCTAAACCCTAAACCCTAAACCCTAAACCCTAAACCCTAAACCCTAAACCCTAAACCCTAAACCCTAAACCCTAAACCCTAAACCCTAAACCCTAAACCCTAAACCCTAAACCCTAAACCCTAAACCCTAAACCCTAAACCCTAAACCCTAAACCCTAAACCCTAAACCCTAAACCCTAAACCCTAAACCCTAAACCCTAAACCCTAAACCCTAAACCCTAAACCCTAAACCCTAAACCCTAAACCCTAAACCCTAAACCCTAAACCCTAAACCCTAAACCCTAAACCCTAAACCCTAAACCCTAAACCCTAAACCCTAAACCCTAAACCCTAAACCCTAAACCCTAAACCCTAAACCCTAAACCCTAAACCCTAAACCCTAAACCCTAAACCCTAAACCCTAAACCCTAAACCCTAAACCCTAAACCCTAAACCCTAAACCCTAAACCCTAAACCCTAAACCCTAAACCCTAAACCCTAAACCCTAAACCCTAAACCCTAAACCCTAAACCCTAAACCCTAAACCCTAAACCCTAAACCCTAAACCCTAAACCCTAAACCCTAAACCCTAAACCCTAAACCCTAAACCCTAAACCCTAAACCCTAAACCCTAAACCCTAAACCCTAAACCCTAAACCCTAAACCCTAAACCCTAAACCCTAAACCCTAAACCCTAAACCCTAAACCCTAAACCCTAAACCCTAAACCCTAAACCCTAAACCCTAAACCCTAAACCCTAAACCCTAAACCCTAAACCCTAAACCCTAAACCCTAAACCCTAAACCCTAAACCCTAAACCCTAAACCCTAAACCCTAAACCCTAAACCCTAAACCCTAAACCCTAAACCCTAAACCCTAAACCCTAAACCCTAAACCCTAAACCCTAAACCCTAAACCCTAAACCCTAAACCCTAAACCCTAAACCCTAAACCCTAAACCCTAAACCCTAAACCCTAAACCCTAAACCCTAAACCCTAAACCCTAAACCCTAAACCCTAAACCCTAAACCCTAAACCCTAAACCCTAAACCCTAAACCCTAAACCCTAAACCCTAAACCCTAAACCCTAAACCCTAAACCCTAAACCCTAAACCCTAAACCCTAAACCCTAAACCCTAAACCCTAAACCCTAAACCCTAAACCCTAAACCCTAAACCCTAAACCCTAAACCCTAAACCCTAAACCCTAAACCCTAAACCCTAAACCCTAAACCCTAAACCCTAAACCCTAAACCCTAAACCCTAAACCCTAAACCCTAAACCCTAAACCCTAAACCCTAAACCCTAAACCCTAAACCCTAAACCCTAAACCCTAAACCCTAAACCCTAAACCCTAAACCCTAAACCCTAAACCCTAAACCCTAAACCCTAAACCCTAAACCCTAAACCCTAAACCCTAAACCCTAAACCCTAAACCCTAAACCCTAAACCCTAAACCCTAAACCCTAAACCCTAAACCCTAAACCCTAAACCCTAAACCCTAAACCCTAAACCCTAAACCCTAAACCCTAAACCCTAAACCCTAAACCCTAAACCCTAAACCCTAAACCCTAAACCCTAAACCCTAAACCCTAAACCCTAAACCCTAAACCCTAAACCCTAAACCCTAAACCCTAAACCCTAAACCCTAAACCCTAAACCCTAAACCCTAAACCCTAAACCCTAAACCCTAAACCCTAAACCCTAAACCCTAAACCCTAAACCCTAAACCCTAAACCCTAAACCCTAAACCCTAAACCCTAAACCCTAAACCCTAAACCCTAAACCCTAAACCCTAAACCCTAAACCCTAAACCCTAAACCCTAAACCCTAAACCCTAAACCCTAAACCCTAAACCCTAAACCCTAAACCCTAAACCCTAAACCCTAAACCCTAAACCCTAAACCCTAAACCCTAAACCCTAAACCCTAAACCCTAAACCCTAAACCCTAAACCCTAAACCCTAAACCCTAAACCCTAAACCCTAAACCCTAAACCCTAAACCCTAAACCCTAAACCCTAAACCCTAAACCCTAAACCCTAAACCCTAAACCCTAAACCCTAAACCCTAAACCCTAAACCCTAAACCCTAAACCCTAAACCCTAAACCCTAAACCCTAAACCCTAAACCCTAAACCCTAAACCCTAAACCCTAAACCCTAAACCCTAAACCCTAAACCCTAAACCCTAAACCCTAAACCCTAAACCCTAAACCCTAAACCCTAAACCCTAAACCCTAAACCCTAAACCCTAAACCCTAAACCCTAAACCCTAAACCCTAAACCCTAAACCCTAAACCCTAAACCCTAAACCCTAAACCCTAAACCCTAAACCCTAAACCCTAAACCCTAAACCCTAAACCCTAAACCCTAAACCCTAAACCCTAAACCCTAAACCCTAAACCCTAAACCCTAAACCCTAAACCCTAAACCCTAAACCCTAAACCCTAAACCCTAAACCCTAAACCCTAAACCCTAAACCCTAAACCCTAAACCCTAAACCCTAAACCCTAAACCCTAAACCCTAAACCCTAAACCCTAAACCCTAAACCCTAAACCCTAAACCCTAAACCCTAAACCCTAAACCCTAAACCCTAAACCCTAAACCCTAAACCCTAAACCCTAAACCCTAAACCCTAAACCCTAAACCCTAAACCCTAAACCCTAAACCCTAAACCCTAAACCCTAAACCCTAAACCCTAAACCCTAAACCCTAAACCCTAAACCCTAAACCCTAAACCCTAAACCCTAAACCCTAAACCCTAAACCCTAAACCCTAAACCCTAAACCCTAAACCCTAAACCCTAAACCCTAAACCCTAAACCCTAAACCCTAAACCCTAAACCCTAAACCCTAAACCCTAAACCCTAAACCCTAAACCCTAAACCCTAAACCCTAAACCCTAAACCCTAAACCCTAAACCCTAAACCCTAAACCCTAAACCCTAAACCCTAAACCCTAAACCCTAAACCCTAAACCCTAAACCCTAAACCCTAAACCCTAAACCCTAAACCCTAAACCCTAAACCCTAAACCCTAAACCCTAAACCCTAAACCCTAAACCCTAAACCCTAAACCCTAAACCCTAAACCCTAAACCCTAAACCCTAAACCCTAAACCCTAAACCCTAAACCCTAAACCCTAAACCCTAAACCCTAAACCCTAAACCCTAAACCCTAAACCCTAAACCCTAAACCCTAAACCCTAAACCCTAAACCCTAAACCCTAAACCCTAAACCCTAAACCCTAAACCCTAAACCCTAAACCCTAAACCCTAAACCCTAAACCCTAAACCCTAAACCCTAAACCCTAAACCCTAAACCCTAAACCCTAAACCCTAAACCCTAAACCCTAAACCCTAAACCCTAAACCCTAAACCCTAAACCCTAAACCCTAAACCCTAAACCCTAAACCCTAAACCCTAAACCCTAAACCCTAAACCCTAAACCCTAAACCCTAAACCCTAAACCCTAAACCCTAAACCCTAAACCCTAAACCCTAAACCCTAAACCCTAAACCCTAAACCCTAAACCCTAAACCCTAAACCCTAAACCCTAAACCCTAAACCCTAAACCCTAAACCCTAAACCCTAAACCCTAAACCCTAAACCCTAAACCCTAAACCCTAAACCCTAAACCCTAAACCCTAAACCCTAAACCCTAAACCCTAAACCCTAAACCCTAAACCCTAAACCCTAAACCCTAAACCCTAAACCCTAAACCCTAAACCCTAAACCCTAAACCCTAAACCCTAAACCCTAAACCCTAAACCCTAAACCCTAAACCCTAAACCCTAAACCCTAAACCCTAAACCCTAAACCCTAAACCCTAAACCCTAAACCCTAAACCCTAAACCCTAAACCCTAAACCCTAAACCC